>NC_060209.1:2648750-2961666 GCF_021130785.1 Homalodisca vitripennis
TTCCTTTGCTTCTTTTACACACAAAGTGTACTTGATTAACGGTTATTTTCATAACTGCTCTATTACAATTACTTTAACTGGCGTAATATTCTATATTATTTTATGATTTTACCGAAAAATTAAGAAAACATTTATATTATTTTGTCTATTTTGAACTTGTTTGACCCATATGATGTTTGCACACGTGTGTATTAACCAGACGTTAATTACCTAATTAAAGGAAAGGAGAACTTCAACAGATGTCTCTGGGTAATTTATGGAAACTTTGGCAAGGGTAAACACAGTGGCGGGAAATCAATACAGACCCGGCAGCGCGGGAACCATCAGCTGAGAGCAGAATACGTATTTTGTGTGCACTCATTTATATTCTAAACTCTCCCGAAACCTTTCTAATTCAACGGTTTACGCATTCATTCTACTATCCTAGTCCAATCCATTCATTCATTAGCAACCAGTGTTATGATTTAGACTTAAATGAGCTCTAGATCTTATATTTTTAAAATAAATTTAATAACATTAAGTTTGAAATTTAATAACAGTCTATTTGAAATAATATACAGGTGTTAGCTGTTTCACATTAATACTCGTTACTAACAGATTTTGATTAGTAGAACTTAATGTCTTTGGGTCCTCGTATTTTAAATCCAATATGATATTAAATTAATTTTTAGTATGAAATTTATATTTGAGTATTTTAGTAATAAATTACAATAGTATTACGAGTAATGACTAGGTAAATCAAATACAGCTACTACGCTAATTTGTGTTATAAATAATATAAATTGGTATATTTAAATGGATTTAAAGATTATCTAATAACAAAGTGTGTGAAGGAACATGTATAAAATCATACACAAAATAGAAAGTAAGGGTTTATAATAAAGTGTGCAGTAATATTTATTTTTCTTGCAATTGTTAATTGTGTGATCTATTAAATTGATCACTGTAATATATATATTTTATATATATATATTTTTATATATATATTTTATATATATATTTTTATATATATATATATATATATATATATATATATATATATATATAAAATAACAAATTAGACTTCTTAGTTTAAATTTCCTTTAATATTTCGGCTTTGCCGTTTTCAAAAAGGTACAATAAAAGGTATAAAACAAAAATAAAAATAACACAGCAACAAAATTTACACAAGTAAATAAATAAAATTTACACAAGTAATTTTATAATAGAGCAATTCTGCATCATACAACCGAAGTGAATATATATTTATATATATATATATATATATATATATATATATATATATATATATATATATATATATAAGACAGACTCACATAAATATCATTTACCATCACCTCTCGTCATAAACTTCGTTAAAAAAATGTGCATGATTAAATTTATATCATATATTCTATACTGTTATAGTTCTAGTCTGTATTGTTTTCGACACAAATATTGACCATACAATATAAAAGAACTAGTTATATTTATACTTTATAACGACAATCACGTAGTATAGTTTTTGTCGTGGAGTTAAGTATCCATTTGTCCAATTACCTTAAGTATCGAATTTAAATATGGATTTATAACAGGTGACGTTGTAGCAACTTTTGAGAAAGTTGAACTAAAATGCATTTGCTAAACTGCTAACAGAAAAACAGTCAAATAAATTTTATAAATTTTTCCTGTTTTACTAGATTCAACTATAAAAAAACTATACAACTTACAACTGATTGAACCAGGTCCATAAGCAATGTATAGCCTAAACAGTTTAAGCCGCACCCAGCTTTGAGCAGCTGTAAACAGATCTTAATAATACTGTTAACATTAGAATATATTCATAATTATTAAATATTAAAGATATAATAATTAATATTGTGTAATTAATATATATATATGTGTGTGTGTGTGTGTGTGTGTTTGTGTTTTTATAAAATTATCTATTTTTATATGCGATTGATAACATATGTCCAAACCAGAATTTTTGATTGAAATCTAGTTATTCCAATTCTAAACATGATTGTGTATGTATCGACTTAATAATTGTTAAACTTATATTTCATCATTAGTACTCTT
Organism: Homalodisca vitripennis; assembly: GCF_021130785.1. NCBI lineage: Eukaryota > Metazoa > Arthropoda > Insecta > Hemiptera > Cicadellidae > Homalodisca > Homalodisca vitripennis. The sequence goes on from NC_060209.1 coordinate 2,650,809, forward strand.
AGTTTGGCTTAAATTAAAAACAAGTAACTGTATTCTGCACCAATAACGAGACATAATGAGGGACGGAGACAAATGTATTACGCGCGCTATAACACAAATATGTTTGATCTTAAGTACGCTCAAGGGAAACTATTTGTCCGTTCAGCTATCCCCTCCTTTCACTGCCCGTGATGTGAAGTAACAGTAAATGATGTGGTGATGTTCCCAGAACTCGGTGCTGTCAGGCGCTTTATTTGAAATGGATGGTATAAACACGACATTTAGTCATTAACCACTGAATGAGAACTCGTTTCACACGAGCACGCAGAGACCATGGTGGTTCACCATAGCTGGTTATTATTACTCGGTGCTGTCAGGTGCTTTATTTGAAATGGACGGTATAATCACGACATTCAGTTATCACCACTGAATAAGTACTCGTTTCACACGTGCACGCAGAGACCATGGTGGTTCACCATAGCTAGTTATTATTACTCGGTGTTGTCAGGCGCTATATTTGAAATGGACGGTATAAACACGACATTCAGTCATTCACCACTGAATGAGTACTCGTTTCACACGTGCACGCAGAGACCATGGTGGTTCACCATAGCTGGTTATTATTACTCGGTGTTGTCAGGCGCTATATTTGAAATGGACGGTATAAACACGACATTCAGTCATTCACCACTGAATGAGTACTCGTTTCACACGTGCACGCAGAGACCATGGTGGTTCACCATAGCTGGTTATTATTACTCGGTGTTGTCAGGTGCTGTTTTTGAAATGGACGGTATAAACACGACATTCAGTCATTCACCACTGAATGAATACTCGTTTCACACGTGCACGCAGAGACCATGGTGGTTCACCATAGCTAGTTATTATTACTCGGTGTTGTCAGGCGCTATATTTGAAATGTACGGTATAAACACGACATTCAGTCATTCACCACTGAATGAGTACTCGTTTCACAAGTGCACGCAGAGACCATGGTAGTTCACCATAGCTAGTTATTATTACTCGGTGTTGTCACGGCGCTATATTTGAAATGGACGGTATAAACACGACATTCAGTCATTCACCACTGAATAAGTACTCGTTTCACACGTGCACGCAGAGACCATGGTGGTTCACCATAGCTGGTTATTATTACTCGGTGTTGTCAGGCGCTTTTTTTGAAATGGACGGTATAAACACGACATTCAGTCATTCACCACTGAATGAATACTCGTTTCACACGTGCACGCAGAGACCATGGTGGTTCACCATAGCTAGTTATTATTACTCGGTGTTGTCAGGTGCTTTATTTGAAATGGACGGTATAAACACGACATTCAGTCATTCACCACTGAATAAGTACTCGTTTCACACGTGCACGCAGAGACCATGGTGGTTCACCATAGCTAGTTATTATTACTCGGTGTTGTCAGGCGCTATATTTGAAATGGACGGTATAAACACGACATTCAGTCATTCACCACTGAATGAGTACTCGTTTCACAAGTGCACGCAGAGACCATGGTGGTTCACCATAGCTGGTTATTATTACTCGGTGTTGTCACGGCGCATTATTTGAAATGGACGGTATAAACACGACATTCAGTCATTCACCACTGAATAAGTACTCGTTTCACACGTGCACGCAGAGACCATGGTGGTTCACCATAGCTGGTTATTATTACTCGGTGTTGTCAGGCGCTTTATTTGAAATGGACGGTATAAACACGACATTCAGTCATTCACCACTGAATGAATACTCGTTTCACACGTGCACGCAGAGACCATGGTGGTTCACCATAGCTAGTTATTATTACTCGGTGTTGTCAGGTGCTTTATTTGAAATGGACGGTATAAACACGACATTCAGTCATTCACCACTGAATAAGTACTCGTTTCACACGTGCACGCAGAGACCATGGTGGTTCACCATAGCTAGTTATTATTACTCGGTGTTGTCAGGCGCTATATTTGAAATGTACGGTATAAACACGACATTCAGTCATTCACCACTGAATGAGTACTCGTTTCACACGTGCACGCAGAGACCATGGTGGTTCACCATAGCTGGTTATTATTACTCGGTGTTGTCAGGCGCTATATTTGAAATGGACGGTATAAACACGACATTCAGTCATTCACCACTGAATGAAGTACTCGTTTCACACGTGCACGCAGAGACCATGGTGGTTCACCATAGCTGGTTATTATTACTCGGTGTTGTCAGGCGCTATATTTGAAATGTACGGTATAAACACGACATTCAGTCATTCACCACTGAATGAGTACTCGTTTCACACGTGCACGCAGAGACCATGGTGGTTCACCATAGCTGGTTATTATTACTCGGTGTTGTCAGGTGCTTTTTTGAAATGGACGGTATAAACACGACATTCAGTCATTCACCACTGAATGAGTACTCGTTTCACACGTGCACGCAGAGACCATGGTGGTTCACCATAGCTGGTTATTATTACTCGGTGTTGTCAGGCGCATTATTTGAAATGGACGGTATAAACACGACATTCAGTCATTCACCACTGAATAAGTACTCGTTTCACACGTGCACGCAGAGACCATGGTGGTTCACCATAGCTGGTTATTATTACTCGGTGTTGTCAGGTGCTTTATTTGAAATGGACGGTATAAACACGACATTCAGTCATTCACCACTGAATAAGTACTCGTTTCACACGTGCACGCAGAGACCATGGTGGTTCACCATAGCTGGTTATTATTACTCGGTGTTGTCAGGTGCTTTATTTGAAATGGACGGTATAAACACGACATTCAGTCATTCACCACTGAATGAGTACTCGTTTTCACACGTGCACGCAGAGACCATGGTGGTTCACCATAGCTGGTTATTATTACTCGGTGTTGTCAGGCGCTTTATTTGAAATGGACGGTATAAACACGACATTCAGTCATTCACCACTGAATGAGTACTCGTTTCACACGTGCACGCAGAGACCATGGTAGTTTCACCATAGCTGGTTATTATTACTCGGTGTTGTCAGGCGCTTTATTTGAAATGGACGGTATAAACACGACATTCAGTCATTCACCACTGAATGAGTACTCGTTTCACACGTGCACGCAGAGACCATGGTGGTTCACCATAGCTGGTTATTATTACTCGGTGTTGTCAGGTGCTTTATTTGAAATGGACGGTATAAACACGACATTCAGTCATTCACCACTGAATGAAGTACTCGTTTCACACGTGCACGCAGAGACCATGGTGGTTCACCATAGCTGGTTATTATTACTCGGTGTTGTCAGGCGCTATATTTTGAAAATGGACGGTATAAACACGACATTCAGTCATTCACCACTGAATGAGTACTCGTTTCACAACGTGCACGCAGAGACCATGGTGGTTCACCATAGCTGGTTATTATTACTCGGTGTTGTCAGGCGCTATTTGAAATGGACGGTATAAACACGACATTCAGTCATTCACCACTGAATAAGTACTCGTTTCACACGTGCACGCAGAGACCATGGTGGTTCACCATAGCTAGTTATTATTACTCGGTGTTGTCAGGCGCTTATTTTTAAATGGACGGTATAAACACGACATTCAGTCATTCACCACTGAATGAGTACTCGTTTCACACGTGCACGCAGAGACCATGGTGGTTCACCATAGCTAGTTATTATTACTCGGTGTTGTCAGGCGCATTATTTGAAATGGACAGTATAAACACGACATTCAGTCATTCACCACTGAATGAAGTACTCGTTTCACACGTGCACGCAGAGACCATGGTGGTTCACCATAGCTGGTTATTATTACTCGGTGTTGTCAGGCGCATATTTGAAATGGACGGTATAAACCGACATTCAGTCATTCACCACTGAAACTCGTTTTCACACGTGCACGCAGAGACCATGGTGGTTCACCATAGCTAGTTATTATTACTCGGTGTTGTCACACACGACATTCAGTCATTCACCACTGTTTGCACGCAGAGACCTCACCATAGCTGTTATTATTAGACATTCAGTCAGTCATTCACTGAATAGTACTCGTTTCACACGTGCACGCAGAGACCATGGTGGTTCACCATAGCTGGTTATTATTACTCGGTGTTGTCAGGTGCTTTATTTGAAATGGACGGTATAAACACGACATTCAGTCATTCACCACTGAATAAGTACTCGTTTCACACGTGCACGCAGAGACCATGGTGGTTCACCATAGCTAGTTATTATTACTCAGTGTTGTCAGGCGCATTATTTGAAATGGACGGTATAAACACGACATTCAGTCATTCACCACTGAATAAGTACTCGTTTCACACGTGCACGCAGAGACCATGGTGGTTCACCATAGCTGGTTATTATTACTCGGTGTTGTCAGGCGCTTTATTTGAAATGGACGGTATAAACACGACATTCAGTCATTCACCACTGAATGAGTACTCGTTTCACACGTGCACGCAGAGACCATGGTGGTTCACCATAGCTGGTTATTATTACTCGGTGTTATCAGGCGCATTATTTAAAATGGACAGTATAAACACGACATTCAGTCATTCACCACTGAATAAGTACTCGTTTCACACGTGCACGCAGAGACCATGGTGGTTCACCATAGCTAGTTATTATTACTCGGTGTTGTCAGGCGCTTTATTTGAAATGGACGGTATAAACACGACATTCAGTCATTCACCACTGAATGATTTCTCGTTTCACACGTGCAGGCAGAGACCATGGTGGTTCACCATAGCTGGTTATTATTACTTCGGTGTTGTCAGGTGCTACATGTGAAATGGACGGTATAAACACGACATTCAGTCATTCACCACTGAATGAGTACTCGTTTTACACGTGCACGCAGAGACCATGATGGTTCACCGTAGCTGGTTATTATTACTCGGTGTTGTCAGGTTCTTCATTTTAAATCGACGGTGTAAACATGACATTCAGTCATTCACCACTTAATGAGTACTCGTTTCACACGTGAACGCAGAGACCATGGTGGTTCACCGTAGCTGGTTATTATTACTCGGTGTTGTCAGGTTCTTCATTTTAAACTGACGGTGTAAACACGATATTCAGTTATTCACCACTGAATGAGTACTCGTTTCTCACGTGCACGCAGAGACCATGGTGGTTCACCATAGCTGGTTATTATTACACGGTGTTGTCAGGTGCTACATGTGAAATGGACGGTAACTTAATTAAACCATTTTCATTAACAAATGAAAAATGAAGATTTAACCTCTAAAATAAACCATACAAGGCCAGAACATGGAATACATGAGCAAATTCAGTTAATATATAATCTAAAATTTAAAAGGAATATACTTATTTAGAAAATATAATTTGAAGACTTAAAAATGTAATTTATAAAAACTTCTAACTTACATAAAAAAGAGCATTCAGAAAGACTTAATTAAAAATTTGCCGATATAATAAGAGAGAGACTTGGACCACAACTGCACACCCACGCACACACACTAAACACACACACACACACACACACACACACACAACACACACACACACACACACAAACACGCACACACCAATCACTCACACGCACACATGCACGCACCACACGTCCTCGTTGGCCTGCAGTCAAAACGATTGTACAAACTCACCAAACACTCAGACTAACATTGATTGCAATACAAAAATATAACAGAAATTTACTACATAAAAAAAGCATATCTAGGTTTAGATTGAGAAAAAATACTGACGAAATCCATCTCGCCCAGCATCTACTAACCATTTATTGACTAATCTTTTGTACGTACTAATAGTGCAAGTTCTTGGGTTTTTTATAAAGTATGGTAATTTTGAGAAAATTATATGAGCAATATAGTGAGATGATGTTGAATTAAAGGCTTTAACGAGTCTAGGAACAACAATTCTGTTATGAAGTGAAGAACGCGTAAAATTGCTGTGGTTACTGTGAATGAAAATTGAATCTCGATGTTGAAAAATGTACAAAATTAATGTTCGGATATATAATTGCGAGACGTTAAAAACTGTAAATTCTTCAAATAATAAATTGGTTGGATAAGTACGATTTCGCTTCAGAGCTACTTTTATAATGATTTTTTGAACGACTTCTAAGGGAGCAAGGTTATTTTGAAAACAGCCACCCCATGCTAAATTACCATACTGAAGAATTGATTGCACATAAGCATAGTATACAGTTTTTAAAAGATCTATTGTAAGTATATTACGCAGATTACAGAATATAAAGATAAATTTACGAAGATTATTCCGCATGTAAGCTAGGTACGTGATTACACCACTTCAAACGATTGTCAAAAACTACACCCAAGTATTTATACTCACTCACCCTATCAATACATTCATACCAAACGCATCCATCCTGGCCACCACAAGTATGCAACCGTAGCTTAATAACAAAAGGATCGCCGTCAGCTCGTATAGAGATTGGCATACATTTAGTTTTGGCTATATTAACTGTGAGCCGACAATGATCAAACCAGCGCTTGACAGTGAGTAGACCGCGCTCAGCCACATCCCTCACTTCCTCCCAGTTTTCACCCTCAAATAACAAAGCGGTGTCGTCCGCATAAAAAATATCTGTCCTTTACACAAAGTCAATCTTCCTAGATTGTTAATTAAAATTAAGAAAAGCAATCTGGTTTGGGAAGAAAAGCAAACCATAGCTGGTTATTATTACTCGTTGTTGTCAGACGCTTTATTTGAAATGGACAGTATAAACACGACATTCAGTCATTCACCACTGAATGAGTACTTGTTTCACAGGTGCACGCAGAGACCATGATGGTTCACTATAGCTTGTTATTATTACTCGGTTTTGTCAGGCGCTTTATTTGAAATGGGCAGTCTAAAAACGACATTCAGTCAATCACCACTGAATGAGTACTCGTTTCACACGTGCAGGCAGAGACCATGGTGGTTCACCATAGCTGGTTATTATTACTCGGTGTTGTCAGGTTCTTCATTTTAAATTGACGGTGTAAACATGACATTCAGTCATTCACCACTGAATGAGTGCTCGTTTCACACGTGCACGCAGAGACCATGGTGGTTCACCGTAGCTGGTTATTATTACTCGGTGTTGTCAGGTTCTTCATTTTAAATTGACGGTGTAAACATGACATTCAGTCATTCCCCACTGAATGAGTACTCGTTTCACACGTGCACGCAGAGACCATGGTGGTTCACCATAGCTGGTTATTATTTGCTTTAAAATTTAAAGTTTAAAAGATGTGTGATGTAAGCTTTATCTATAATATAAATTATGAAGATAATAACTTTCAAAGCTAGAGATAAAACTTTCAATAATCAGATAGTATAAACAATGTAACTAACCGATGTTCACTATGGTGATTGTTGATATATTTCCTGGAAGTAAAAGATAAATATTGATCTTGAGCTAGTTGTGTGAAGCTAATTAATGTAGTCCTTAGATAAAACCTTGATTTGCAACAACTGAGGTAATACATAATGTATCGAATAACCCATCGCTGCTGTAAGTGTAGGGGATAGATTTTTCGTACTTTAAAATGAGGTGTCATTTGTGAATTTGGTCAATAAAAACAGGCCGTTATTACTAAAGATACTGTTACTATTCATTAACACTAGTATAGTTTCATCGAACATTAAATTTAAGTAATTATTAGAACTATAATAATATTTATACTAATTATTATTAGAACATATAAAATATATTTTTGATTTAGAAGAACGGTATGACAAGCGTTTTGAGATACGTTGTGTCAAAATTTCAGAGCATAGGAGAAGGCATGGCAGCAGACTTAGCAAGACATTGAAGGCACGTTTTTACTAAGTTGTTACGGAAAAATAAAAATATTCCGTATGAAGTTTCTTGTATGAACTAAAATTTTATTTATAATACAAATAAAATACAAACAACAAACTGTCTCGTTGTGGTGGGTATATTTGTATTTCTTATTAATTCTATTGTTAATTTATTCACATATTTATTATTACATACGTGTTTAGTCAGAATAAATACACCCGTAATATTCCTTAACTAATCTATACGTAGAAGTATTGATTTTGTTTTATAAGTATTTTAAAACCAATTATGTAATACTAAATTGATTTTACCGTAAATAATATCTATATAATGTTTGAATATTTACTGCTTTAATGGAATACACAAAATATTTCATCACTTAGGTGATACATAATAGTAGTTTATAAAGCAGAAACCTCTTTCCACAACCTCTTAGTTACTTTGTATTCGAGTCCGGTATGTCACAAGGGAGAAGCGTTGGCAAAGTTTGGGCTTTGCGTGGTAAAGTTTATAAGAAGTCACTTGTAGCTAAGAACAAAGTTTCTCCTATAAAATGCTATGGTTTAGACCGATTATGCTCAAATATGATTTATTTATTTTAATTTTGGCTGGTACGAGTTTAATTTCCAAATTGTAATACGATTTGCTTTCCAAATATTTTTAAGAATCTTATACTTCATTTGAGTTTAATGACAAACATACTCAAAAGAATTGAGGAAGAATATTTTCTCTTTATTGTTAACCATAATTTATTCTCTGGCTCCTATTGGCCGTTGGTGAAATTCTGACTTACTTATTTTACTTTAACAAATAGAGCAACAATCTAATATCTCCTCCACTACCTCAAATGACGTTCATTAACTATTGCAGAGTATTTAATGGAAACTTATGTTTTGAATTAAACTCCATATTTTATACACATATATATACATTTTTCTTTCAAGGAATATCCAACTTATATAATTTGGGGAATTCTGGAGGATCACCTAGTATAAAGATGAAACAGCAGGAGCACCTTGAAGGAGCATGACAATCTGCTTTAGCTCACAATTCTGGAGGATCACCTAGTATAAAGATGAAACAGCAGGAGCATCTTGAAGAATGACAATCTGCTTTAGCTCACAATTCACGTCCTCCTGGTCTGCGTTATCCATTTCATGTTTCCAAAACCACTTAAAATATAGTTAAGAAAGAACTATAATTTAAGATATATAGTTAAGTTCCCCTGATCCCAGGTATTGATGACAGTCGAGGGAAATAACGTAGGCTGTTCTCAACCCCGGAAAACACAATTTTAAAGTTAAGTAAAACAGAAATAATTAAATATGCACGTTTATTGTTTTTAAAAATATAACAAAAATTAAGGTTTCTGAGCTAACATAAAGGTAAAGAAAATTAATTAGACTTTCCTAATTAATTAGAGTTTAAAGTTAAAAGTTAAGTTTAAGTTTAATTTTTTTATTTTTGACTTTCTTTATCTAGTACCTACCGACATATAACATTAAAACTTGTCCTAAATGGCAACATGTGATACATGTTATACGCTTAGCTTTCCAAATATTTTTAAGAATCGTATACTTCATTTGAATTTATACAATTCAATGATACATCAAAAGCCCATTTTGTATTAAAATTTTCAATACGGACTTTATTCTGCCTGAACTACATGCTTTACAGATTAAAATCTAGGCAAAGAAATAAGAGAAAAAATCTATAAACTGTGATGTTATGCTTAGCAATCTTACATAACTATTTTTAACGTAAAACATTTTATATAGGCGAATACCAATCTTATCCATTGGTATTATCATTAGGTAAATAAATATTAAAAACTACTAATAACACAGTTTATTTGAGTAACGTTTACAGACGTGGACCGTAAATTACATGTTTTATGTCAAACAATATCTAAAATGACTATGGCCTTTATAGCTCTTGTTTCATGAAGAAGAAAGTGTTATCACAAGTGTATTGAAGCCATGTGGGAGATTGATGTGATAAAAAAGGGATATTGAGAGTTGCTGCCACAACAGAGAATTTTTTTAGCCACATTTAATATTGATAGACCTCTGCAAAGGCTCATGTCACTGAGCTTTTTGCTTCATTTTAGGTCTTTAATAAAGAATGTGTTTTTTTATTTTTTTCGTTTAACCAGTACGTAATAAAAAGTAAAGTGTTACTGCAAACAGGTTAAAAACATGTACTCATTGTTTTTCCCTTTTATAAATTTTCTTTTATTCGTCGTAATTTTTTAGCTTGTTTTGGCAATCGTATATTATCTATTTTGAATTTGAACAATTAGAATAAATATTTTTTTCTTACATTTGCGATAGTTTATTAAATCTTCCATTTATAATATTCAATTCTAACAGATTATCATGAGTGTTTCTCTAGAGTTTTGATAGAAAGTTTTTATTGATTCCAAACAACGTCTACATCGATTTTAACACAATTTTTAATTTGATTTTAAAACTTTTACATTTTATTTAAATGTTATAAAATATCTGTTTTCCCATTGCTTTTATAAATATATAATAAATGTTTCATCCTATTTTATAAGACAACTCGTTTATTATATTTAGAGCACATCGCTTGTTAGAGTTAATTTCTTGGCTGTTACAGTATTAGTCTCTCTTGTCGTTATTTATATACTTGTTTTATCTACAACATTTCACTTAATCCCCTTATACTTAACAGGGTGAAGATATTTAATTAAATATGAAGATATCTGTACTAAAAAATTTTTGATCTCAAACCGACAAATTTGTATTAGCATTTTATTATTTAACTCGTGTTTAAAGTTTACTGTTAGGCCTACTTTCTTATTCTCATTACTAAAACATCAATGATTCTGAGGATATTCTCTAGTATGAAAGTCTTTCAAACTTATTTAAATAATGTTCTATGGATCTTTCGACATATCAAGGAGATAGCTGTACAAATAAACGCGTACATTAGTGATTTTGAAAGGTCTAGTACAGACCTAACCTTCTGCTTGTACACGTGGCTCGCAATACAATTATTAGCAAAGTTATAGAAGGGTTTAAAGCTGGATTTCTTTGCCCATTTCACTGAAAAGTCCTTATATCGCATCTTATTCTTACATATTCCATAGATTTACTAAATACTGAGTTATTCGTTAGCTTTAAACATAAATGTTTTATTCAATTGTTGCTTTGTTACTCATATTTGCGTAAAAAACTATGAATTCTTTAATAAAATGTTTCTGGTTAAAATCGATAGCTCGATTGACATGTTTTAATTTCTTTCCTTCTTATAAGTAGAATTTTAAATATATTTATTGAACAACATTTGCTGTTTTGTTTAGTTAAGATATACTAATTTTTTTATTAAAATGTTCTAGAGCAAGCGGTAGGTAAACTTCTATAATTTTCATTTACATTTTCAGGTTATGCTAGATCAACTTCGAGAATATACGCATAATCTTAAACTTCTTAAATTTCTAAAATTGTGCATTTAAAGTCTGCAGTTGTATAAGTTTTTGGATCCATCCACTTCATTTTGTTCTAGGGTAAAATTTGACATAGCACCCACCCATACAGATTATTCGCATCGATATAACGTACAAAATTTTCAGATTTTGTATCGTCAAAATCTTTCAAATGCTTATTATTTGTTTTAAAATACAGATTTCTAAATGCATTGCGAAATAAAGACATGTTGTAATCGATATTTAATTGTACCTCAATGTTTTAAATTTTACTATTGCATCCCAAGTAACACTAAGGACAGTCGGATTTTGAGCTGTATCAAGTTTATATTAATTCTAGCACACTAATAGAAAATTGTCAAAAACATCGGTACGTAATAAAAAATATGGAATATTATACTAATCTGAGTAATTTCCTATTTTTTGTTTCTTTAACTTTTTCGACACACTTTAAAAATGCTAATAATATTTTTTCCGATATACTCTCATCTGTCAAAATTGAGTAAAATTATTTAATTTTAACTCTTATGCATTAATCAAGTTTTTTCAATATTAACGATAAATTCATAAGGAAATATGCCTTTACCAAACACAATTATAAAAATCTCTTCATTATCATTTGCCCTTATTTCTAGTATTTTATTCAAATCCTTTTTTATGAAATAATAGGTATGTTTTCAATCTCTTTTTTGAAGTGTTTTATAAGTTTTTCAATGGAGGACGCCGTAAAAATCTGAATGTATCTAAAAATGACTTTTGTGATTTTTTACGTTTATAACCTGCAAAATCTTATCCATAATTTACTATAATTTACAGAATAATTTAATTCTAATAATAAAATAATAATAATAATTAAATTAATTAATAATTTAATTTGTTTGTTTTTTAATTTATGTATTTCTCATCAGTGTTTTCAATTAAATGAACAATCCCACATTGTTTGGCTCCTTCTTTTGTTTGCGGATGATTACCGTAATTGGACATATTGAGGTATAAAACCAGGATGTTTTTTGTAATTTAAAATGTAGATTAACAGTTCTATGAATTGCTTCTCGAAAACTTCCGTTAAATGAAAATGATACTTTGCATTTTTTTATGTATCATCAAACCTGGTCCGGCAAAACCAAACATTTTTCCTTTATCTTGATACTAAATCAATCATAAACGTGGCTGATATTTCTTTTTTAATTTCAGTTTTCATACAAGGTTTCCTTTTCCTCAGTGAATTTGAGAAATTTTTTGTTCTGGATATTATATTTCTGTAGCTATTAATTTCGATATTTTATTGAGCTCCTTACACAATTTTCCTGGTGCATTAGGTAAATCTTTTTAATTTTTCGCCCTATTACATTTAGGCTTGTACATGCGATTCGTAACATTCGAAACCAAACATAGATTAAAGCCATAGGGAATTGTTGATAAATTTTAGTTATTGACGAATTATAAGGAATATTTTCGCAACTTGAAATTTCCTCCTAAATCATATAAATTAAGTATAGATGAGGTTATATCTTTTGGCAATTGATTAATTTTGTCGAATAGCCTGGGTATGGCATAGTTGGTTTATAAATGTTATAACTTTTACAAATTTCCAAATGATCTGTTAATCCTCAGATTTGTTAAAATGGCTTAAGCATCTTTGACGCAGCATTCTTGGTAGAAACAGTTGGTAGAAAATGAGCTTATTTAGTCTTTTTTCCAACATGCTTGGACCAGACATGGAAAGTAATAATACACAAATGTTTCCGTCCTGCAATAAATTAGTGAATGATGATGATAAAGCAGTGCAGTGTAAACATTTTTTTTATATATTCATTGTGAGTGTGTTTTAAAATCTAATGATGAATACTGGGATATGAAATTGCTAGCTGATAAACCAAAGTAGGCGTTTATGGCATGTGATGATAGGTATGGAAATGTAACCGATCAAATTAGCGATATATACTAAAATAAGTAGAGTACTGTATTAAGAAATCTCACAACGAAGCTTCCAGGAAATTATTTAAGACAGGCGCATTTTCCTTTCTTTCACAGTCATGTCTGCTATAGTATTACGTTACGGTATTACGGCCAGTGTCAAGAAAATACTTCTTTTGCAGAAGAAGGCAGTTTAGATTGTTTGTAATGCAGGTTTCAAAGATTAAGTAGCCTCCTTCTATAGAAAATGAGACAATGATAGTGATTAGTTTGTACATATTTCAGTATCTTCTAGCAATCGAGAGGAATCTGTTACCTTTCCTATAGTAGTATTCATAGCTATGATACTAGAAATAATGCAAATTTTTTTACTACTGAATATAGGCTCAACAAGTGCCTGAAGTGTTTTTCTGTTGCAGATATCAAATTTTTTTTTTTTTTTTATCTGCCTACATAAAAATGTTTACATATTATAAAATTTAAGCTCGTAAAATATCCTTTCTATAATTGTGGGCAGTTTTTTTAGGGTGTTGCCAATTCATTTGCGGCATAGTTATAGTAGCCTACTAGATATAGTTTGGTGCTCACCGAGGTATGCTAATTGATTATTTACGCATGGTATCTTGGCTGTGATTTACACGGTTTGCCCATCGTTAGCCCATCTATTCATGCATGACTTTTTGAGAGCCACAATTGCTTGTATTTTGAACTTTCACGGTATGTCTAGATTAAGTTTAGTTTTATATATTTTACAGCCTATTGTACAGGAATGTATCTCATATCAAATAAAGATCTTGAATCTTGAATTTGGTTATGAAGAAATAATGAGATTTTTCATCTTGTTTCACATTTAATATATTAATATTTAATTCGGCATCATAAACTTCTGAAATTTGTACATTAACAATAATACTTATATCACCATTACTGAAGATTTTAATGGACATTTTAGGATACCTGTATTTTGGATCTAAACTATGTTTTTCAAAACAGTTTTACATTTTTGAAAGACAATGGATAGTAAAATCCAAAAATCATGCCGTTAATTAAATATATTTTTTACTGTTTTACTTGTATACAGGCTCATTTTGACTGCTTCACAGCGCAACAGATTGAGTAAATAAAGCAAAAATTATCTTCAGTCTGACTTTTTGATCTTGATCTCTTTTATAAAATCTATATATATGACCCAGCATTTATAAAGTCATGCTTATTAAAGTTCAAAATGAGTTGGTTGCAACGTTTTAGTGTCAACAAAAAACTTTAGGCTATTTGGATAATTTATGTCTTCTCAATTTGATAATTCGTTGAACTGTTTGGTGATAAAACCGTTAACGTAAAATATTTCATTTTATTTTATAGTCAAATGCATTGCACAAGTTTTTGGTTACCATTCATTAAAGTTCTTTGATATTCGCATTCCAAATATTAATAGCGTTTACTATTATTCAAATTTTCTATGAGTTTTTCCAAAAAATTTTTATTTCGAGTCGCATTACTGACAGAAATATATGTAAAGATACTAATTATCGTTTAACTTTGTTAAAATGTATTGCTTAAGCAGTCTGTTAACTCATGAAAAAACTATGACGTAAATAAAAATTTTTGCAAGTTTTTTAGGGATTGTTAGACATTCATCTATTTGTTCGATAATTTTAGTTCTCGTTTTCCCAGTAGTTTTAATAGATTTAGAGTTTTAATACAAGCAATTTATAGATTTTCTCACCAGTAAATGATATTCGAGGTTCTAGTTTTGTCTCATTCTCTTTAAAGTTATTCTTCAATTTTCGTAATTTATCAACATCATAGAGTTTTTTTCTGACCGTTAATTTGGTTTATTAGACACATTTTCGTAAACTATTGGGCTTATTTTGATAAATATATTTTTCAAATTTATTTTTAAGTTGTAATGCATTTCAAAATATTTTATGGAGATTTTCTTTTCCAATAGGGACAGCTCATTTTTTATCGCTCATTTTTTTATTACAGATAACCTTTTTAACTAAGGATAAAACAAAATAATATAATAAAATTTAAAATTTTCAGGTTTTTAAACAAAATGTTTATTATATCGAAGTATATTGTAGCAAACCTAGGGGGAAAAGTGGTGAAATAATCAAAGCATAATCGAATATAGCGTGAAACGTAGAGGTGATATAATTTTTCGAATCTCTATTTTTATATATAATAAAACACTGTTCGAGAATCGATTTTACTTTTACGTTTTCTAATCCATAACTTTAGTAGAGATAAAAAATTTGACTAAGTGGAATTAAAACCGGCCCCCTTGGCACAGAAAGGCCGCTAGTTTTTCCTCATACATCTATCTATACTGCTAGATGTAGCACAACATTATGTAAACTTTTACGAGTTTTGCCGACATGAATTCCGGGGAACATACTTGAGCTCAGTCTGTTACTATGCTTTTTTGACTTAGATTAACCTGAAAGATTACTTGAGTACAGATTTACAATGTTTCTGTCTTTTTAGCCTATGAATAATCTGATAAAGTGGTTTTTTTTTTAACTTATTCAATGAATTATATATACATTGTATGTCCCACTTTTTGTCCCAAAATCCTGATTGTATAATCAATTCAAAATGTCTCAAACAATAGGAATTACGTCTTTTTTTAACAATAGTAGCTGCTTTTCTAACATATAAAACAACATTTTAAACCATAGGAATATCTTCTCCAAAATCTAATAAATCTTTTAATAATCCATCGTTTTTCTTGCAACTGATTATAAGAAGTCTTTTTGATTTTTGCTGAAATTAACTTCCGTTTCCCTTTATATGGCTAAAATATAGAATTTTCTTTTATTCCCATTACTAATTCTCTCTTTAAAAAGACTGCTTCAGCTGCGGGAAGTACAATAAATCTTTAACCTAAACTATCTATCCATTGCGTCTCGTGGATTAGATAGTGGAGGGAATTGAAAGTCGCAGAGATACTCTAAGTGTATTTCTGGACCTCTCTAAGGCTTTCGACTGTGTTGACCACCGTATCCTCATTTCCAAATTGGAGCATTACGGGATACGAGGAATCCACCTCATGTGGCTCGAATCGTTTCTCAGTAATCGTGTTCAATTTGTAAATATTTCAGACGCTCAATCAAACAGGAAATACTAATGTGTGGAGTTCCACAGGGCTCTATTCTTAGTCCCTTACTCTTTCTCATCATCGTTAATGATGCCAGCTCATCTGTTCAACAAGGACGAATCGTCCAGTATGCAGATGACACGACTCTATGTCTCAACGCGAATTCAATCGAAGAACTCGAAAAAGTAACATTTATTGAGCTCAACAATACAGTTCAAAACTTTAATGAGCTTAATCTCAAAACCAATTCAACCAAGTCAAATTTCATCCAATTCTGTTTGCGAAACACAAACGCAGACCAAATTCCGTCAGTAGTGTTAGACGATACTGAGATTAAATAAATCTACACAACAAAATTCCTTGGAATACACTTTGATCAAGGGTTTACTTGGGACTGTCACGTAGACCACGTTTGCTCAAAACTATCCTCAGGAATATATGTTTTCAGAAAACTATCCGAGTATTGCCCGACCCAGATATTGATGACGGCATACTATGGTGTAATTACCCACACCTATCCTACGGATTAACTTTGTGGGGAGGTTGCGCAAACTCAAATTTCTCAAGAATTTTCATTCTTTTAAAAAAGCGATCCGAATAATTGCCAAATTGCATAGTAGAGAGTCGTGTAGGCAAGCTTTCAAAGATATATAGTCTCATACCGCAGAGATATACACAGGGTGACAATTAAGTCTGGAACCTCTTTTTTAATTTTTGAACCACAATAGAAAGAAATACCAAAGTTCACATCTGCCCAATTACCGACCGGATAATCCCTTTGGGGGACGGTCCACAAGGAGTCAGACAAAATTCTTAAATAGCAGCATAGGTCAGTAGTTGTGTTATTGGTAATAATTATTGATTCCTGGCTTTGATTACTACATTGTCAGATGATGGGAGTGGAACATTTTGAACACTTACTTTGATCACAGGTAGTTAAAAATTGGTGTTTACTTGTAATACTTAATAATTTACATTGTTTAATTGTTTTAAAATTCAAATAGCTATAACTACTGAATGAATCCACCTTTTGAAGTCCGGTTTGCGGCATTGTACTCTGCTAAGAAAGACCTTTAATGTGGTAATTGGGCAGATGTGTGCGTTACTATCACCAGTAAGCACGTGTGAACTTTGGTATTTCTTTCTATTGTGGTTCAAAAATTAAAAAAGAGGTTCCAGACTTAATTGTCACCCTATATATATATATATATATATATATATATATATATATATATATATATATATATATATATATATATATATATATCGCTGTGAATGTCTCTATGGTTTTGTGTGTGTGTGTGTGTGTGTGTGTGTGTGTGTGTGTGTGTGTGTGTGTGTGTGTGTGTGTGTGTGTGTGTGTGTGTGTGTGTGTGTGTGTGTGTGTGTGTGTGTGCGTTATGTGAATATAAATGATTCAGACAAGAATCCATAAACATATATATTTCCGATACAAAATTATATAGCATTGTAAGTCCTCAAATTAAATTTATAAGGGTTCTGTATTTCATTTGTACAAATAAAATATGTATAATTCTCTGTCTTCAGGGCTCAAAACCACTGCTTTCTAAATATAAATTCTAATTATTCTGGAGGTTGTACATCATTTACTTTCAGAAGTTTGTTGTGTCATTTACAAACAATATTTCTATGACGTATTTATTATTTAATAGAAAACTGTGTGCAAAACCACAGTTGACTGCTATCGTTACATCCAAAATATGACAACTGAAATATTTAGTCAACATTTCCTATAATACTCAACCCTAATTGTGTTTCGTTTATCAGTTCAAATTGCTCGTAAATACTATAATACTTACTGAGACAGGCCATTTGTCTATTCTCTTAGTGCAAATAAAAGTAAATTCATTGTTTGGTCAATAAATAGCAAGGAAGTATTTTTTTACATGTATATTTAGGTAAAACATTTTCACGAAGCATCTTTTGGTTCAAAATTACTGTCCATTTCACTAAAATAAATATCTTAGCCTCAGACTTATTAATTTTTATATGTATGTGTGTATTCCTAAGTGAAGGACTACAAATGTAGAGCCTGCTTCTGAAATGACTAGTTTAATGTTCTCCATAAATTTTACTATGACGAGTTTAATTCTTTTAATTCAGAGAATAAATGGAAGTTTCTATAACCTAATTATATTAATTAGGTTCTTGCCTATGCTCAGAGCTACTTAAAGTATAATTCATTATATTTATTTAGTGTATAAACAAATTCCTGTGAAAACAAAATATATAACTATTTGGTGTATAAAAAAATAATATTTACAGATTTTATAGGGTTACTTATCACATCCGAGGCTGTTATTATTCTTATTCTGTTTCCTTGAAATAATTTTAGAAGTAAAAGGAAACAGAGGAGCAGAAGAACTTAAGACGATAGCATATGCGGATGACATAATGATATGGGAAAATAGGGAAGAAGAGTTTGAACGAGAGTTGAACAAATGGGCAAAAGTGGCGAATAAATATGGTTTGGATATGAAAATACAAAAATGTAAAGTAATGAAAGTAGAGAGAAGGGAAGGAAATAACAAAGACGTGTTAGTTGAAGGAAAACGACTTGAAAAGGTGAAGAATTTCTGTTATTTAGGAAGTATCATAACAGATAGGGGCACAATAAGAGAAGAGATAGGAAACAGAATATGGAAGAGTGGAAAATTTTTCAATATGGTGAAGAAGATTGTGTGGAGTTGGAACATTGGGAAAGAATCAAAAGTATTGATGTATAAATCTTATTTCCAACCAATTTTATTATATGGAGCAGAGACGTGGACATGGACTAAAAATTATTTAAACAGATTGCAAGCTGCAGAAATGAGATTTTTAAGAGGGATAGAGAAGACTACAAGAAGAGATAGAATAAGGAACGAAATAAGCAGAGAAAGATTGAAGGTAGTTCCACTGCAAGAGACAATGGAAAGAAGAAGAATACAGTGGATGGGGCATGTGAAGAGGATGGGAGACAATAGAATGCCTAAAATAGCACTGGAGAAGGAGGAAAGAGGAAGAAGACCAAGAGGAAGACCAAGAGGAAGATGGGAGGACCAAGTGTGGAAAGACATAGAGAGAAGGGGACTACAGAAAATGCAGGTGGAGGAAGAGGAGACCTGGAATGACAGACAAAAGTAGAGGAGGCTGTGTACGACGACCCGTGATAACGGAAACGTCGGATGATGATGATGATGATGACTTATCACATAATTAAATACAGATATTTTATCTTTTAAATGTATGATGAAGGTTCAGGAGACTTTTGTTGCGCTCAGTTCTACGAGGACCGATTGAGGTCGCCTCTGACCGAGGTCCCGTGTTTCAACCACTGTGACAAGGTAATGTGGGCTGGATTATTTCCGTCACCACCTTGACAGGAAGGAATCGTGTAGCGCTGTTCTGTCCTCTTTCAAACAAATGAACAAGAATTAGGCTGGCAGTCCCTTATAGAATTACAAAAGCCTAAACTTTAAGGGAGACACAACCACCCCACGTATCATAACAGGAAATATCGATCATCTAGTCGCCGTAACATTTTTGTTAATGTAAAAATTACGCCTATGAGATAATCTGTATACACAATTAAGACTTGCAAGATAGTTTTATTCCATAAAGGGTAAAACATTTGTTTCACATTTAAATAACAAATTAACAGTTTAATAGCACTAACTATAATTAACCTATAGAACTTCGTAAATAATATTAAAAAAGCGAAAGCGAATGAATAATTAATACATTTTAAAAACAGTTTAGAACATGTTTATATACGCAGTAACGGAGACAAGCGATCGAAAAATTACAGAGAACGGTTCAACTCCAAGGCCAGGCACACGGAGCGGTATATAAGGCTCGGGATCCCTTAAGTAATTGAGGAGGAGTTACAGAGAACGGTTCAACTCAACAAGTACGCTTTCGATGGAGGCCAGGCACACGGAGGGGTATATCAAGCTCAGGATCCCTTGAGTAATTGAGAAGGAATTACAGAGATCGGTTCAACTCACCGACTTCGCTCTCGATGTTGGTCAGGAACGTGAAGGGGTGTATCAAGGTCCAGATCCCTTGAGAGATCGAGAGTTACAGAGAACGGTTCAACTCACCGACTTCGCTCTAGATGTAGGACAGGCACACAGAGGGGTATATCAAGCTCGGGATACCTTGAGTGATTGAGGAGGAGTTAAAGAGAACGTTTCAACTCACTGATTTCGCTCTCGAGGTAGGCCATTCACACAGAGGGGTATATCAAGCTCGGGATCCCTTGAGTGATTGAGGAGGAATTACAGAGAACGTTTCAACTCACTGATTTAGCTCTCGAGGTAGGCCATTCACACAGAGGGGTATATCAAGCTCGGGATCCCTTGAGTGATTGAGGAGGAATTACAGAGAACGTTTCAACTCACTGATTTCGCTCTCGAGGTAGGCCATTCACACAGAGGGGTATATCAAGCTCGGGATCCCTTGAGTGATTGAGGAGGAGTTAAAGAGAACGTTTCAACTCACAGACTTCGCTCTCGATGTAGGCCAGGCACACGGAGGGTTATATCAAGCTCGGGATTCCTTGAGTGATTGAGGAGGAGTTACAGAGAACGTTTCAACTCACTGATTTCGCTCTCGAGGTAGGCCATTCACACAGAGGGGTATATCAAGCTCGGGATCCCTTGAGTGATTGAGGAGGAATTACATAGAACGTTTCAACTCACTGATTTCGCTCTCGAGGTAGGCCATTCACACAGAGGGGTATATCAAGCTCGGGATCCCTTGAGTGATTAAGGAGGAATTACAGAGAACGTTTCAACTCACTGATTTCGCTCTCGAGGTAGGCCATTTACACAGAGGGGTATATCAAGCTCGGGATCCCTTGAGTGATTGAGGAGGAGTTACAGAGAACGTTTCAATTCACTGATTTCGCTCTCGAGGTAGGCCATTCACACAAAGGGGTATATCAAGCTCGGGATCCCTTGAGTGATTGAGGAGGAATTACAGAGAACGTTTCAACTCACAGACTTCGCTCTCGATGACAACATATAAAGGGGCTAATAAGAGTGGTTAAGTGATAGATAACTTACTTGTTAAAAGATATAAATGAGACCGCTTATGCTAGGTTACTTTACGAGTAACTCCACCGGCACACTACCGAGTACGGCATCTACTCCATGCTTCTTATATGTACAGACCCACGTCATGTCAACTAGCAAATAGGAGGAAATCTCCTCATCTGACGTCAGGAGTAGTTTGTTAGTTTGTTTCGACTCCACCTGTAATATATTCAACAGAGTGTCATGAAAGTTTAAAATATAATATCTACAGGCCTCTGGTTTAGGTATATGCCTATTATTATTTCAAAATTCCTCCGAGCTACCTCTAACTAGTCTCTGAATTGGTGTAAAGTCCCATCTCAGTCCATAAACTTCCATTTCATTAAACAAATATTGTTACTTGAAAGAGCCTCTAAATTTAATCAACTGTTCTGTGTAATCATTTCATTATGAGAGCATAACCATTTGTTTAATTTATTGTGTATGTATATAGGTAAAATAAACGATGGAGCAAAATATAATAATATTAATGAAAATTACAATGGCTATAAATACACAGATAGATTTTCTTGATCTGGGAAACAAAGCAAACTCAACATAGAAGTATTAACTCTTTTGAACAATAAGTGCACATACACGAGTTAATCCTAGGAGATTGTGTGCGAGTTTGTGGGTAACTGCTGGTATACAATAGCTAAAAGCCGCCTTATTTTTATAAATAACATGAATTAGATATAATTTAGCTACAAAAACGTAACTATTTTACACTTTTAAAAAAAGTTGCACGAAATGAAATCATAAAATGTAGTTTAATAATGGAATACTAATAATTTGCTATCGGATTTAGGTTTTTACATGAATACTAAAAATGACTTCCACCAACATGTGAAGGCAGAAAAGGTATTAATCCTGACCGAGGCGGGGTCTGTTGAAGGTGCACTCATGTAGAGGTATTATACTCGAACACACTGGATCCTACACTGTTAACCCTCGGTAAGTGGTCCATTCATGCACTGAGGTAGGAGAGTAAAAAGAGATTTAATATTTAAAATTTACTTCTGCAAGGGTCATATTATCTTGTGACAGACGATATGTAATAATTTATTTTATGATAAGAATAAATCCTTTTATTTTCACCACAACTCTTTTAAAAATATCATCAAACATATCCATACTTAGATAATTTACAATGGAATAAAACTATATTATCACTGTGCTGATAACAACGTACACATTTCGGAGTGTTCTCCATTCTCTCCATGACACAATACTGAAATATACTTTTGGCTCACCAGTCAATCAAACTGTCGCTTTTCTGATGCAGATCAAAAGAGTAGTACATTGAACCATTTGATTCCTAAATCCTCTCTTTCAGTTTCTAAATTTGTTTAGAAATACCCTAAACTGCCGCTTGTGATAGCTCCGGTATATCCTATCTGATATATCTCAGCCTCTAGCAGCTTCTGGGTTATGGAAATTCTGGTAATTGAAGCTCTCATCCTCTTGCAAGTCTCAAATACCAGCAGCTCAAACCCTCTAGTACGTCCTCTATTCTAGATAATTTTGGTGATTTACGAGCTCTCATCCTCTTGCAAGTCTCAAATACCAGCAGCTCTCACCCTCTAGTACGTCCTATATTCTGGAAAGTTTTGGTGATTACGCTCTCATCCTCTTGCAAGTCTCAAATACCAGCAGCTCTCACCCTCTAGTACGTCCTATATTCTGGAAAGTTTTGGTGATTACGCTCTCATCCTCTTGCAAGTCTCAAATACCAGCAGCTCTCACCCTCTAGTACGTCCTATATTCTGGAAAGTTTTGGTGATTACGCTCTCATCCTCTTGCAAGTCTCAAATACCAGCAGCTCTCACCCTCTAGTACGTCCTCTATTCTGGAAAGTTTTGGTGATTTACAAGCTCTCATCCTCTTGCAAGTCTCAAATACCAGCAGCTCTCACCCTCTAGTACGTCCTATATTCTGGAAAGTTTTGGTGATTACGCTCTCATCCTCTTGCAAGTCTCAAATACCAGCAGCTCTCAAACCCTCTAGTACGTCCTATATTCTGGAAAGTTTTGGTGATTTACGCTCTCATCCTCTTGCAAGTCTCAAATACCAGCAGCTCTCACCCTCTAGTACGTCCTCTATTCTGGAAAGTTTTGGTGATTACGCTCTCATCCTCTTGCAAGTCTCAAATACCAGCAGCTCTCACCCTCTAGTACGTCCTCTATTCTGGAAAGTTTTGGTGATTACAAGCTCTCATCCTCTTGCACGTATCAAATACCAGCAGCTCTCACCCTCTAGTACGTCCTCTATTCTGGAAAGTTTTGGTGATTACGCTCTCATCCTCTTGCAAGTCTCAAATACCAGCAGCTCTCACCCTCTAGTACGTCCTATATTCTGGAAAGTTTTGGTGATTACGCTCTCATCCTCTTGCAAGTCTCAAATACCAGCAGCTCTCACCCTCTAGTACGTCCTCTATTCTGGAAAGTTTTGGTGATTACAAGCTCTCATCCTCTTGCACGTATCAAATACCAGCAGCTCTCACCCTCTAGTACGTCCTATATTCTGGAAAGTTTTGGTGATTACAAGCTCTCATCCTCTTGCACGTATCAAATACCAGCAGCTCTCACCCTCTAGTACGTCCTCTATTCTGGAAACTTTTGGGTGATTGAGAGCTCTCATCCTCTTGCAAATCTCAAATACCAGCAGCTATCATCCACTAGTACGTCCTCTATTGTGGAAAGTTTTGGTGATTACGAGCTCTCATCCTCTTGCAAGTCTCAAATACCAGCAGCTCCTTCCCTCTAGTACGTCCTATATTCTTGAAAGTTTTGGTGATTACGAGCTCTCATACTCTTGCAAATCTCAAATGCCAGCAGCTCCCACCCTCTAGTACGTCCTCTATTCTGGAAAGTTTTGGTGATTACGAGCTCTCATCCTCTTGCAAGTCTCAAATACCAGCAGCTCTCACCCTCTAGTACGTCCTCTCTTCTGGAAAGTTTTGGTGATTACGAGCTCTCATCCTGTTGCAAGTCTCAAACAAACCCCGATAGGGTGTCATATAATTACGTGGCTATATTCGATTATAAACTCGGATCTGTCAATTTGAATTTTTACCCGTATTTGAATAAAAACATTGCCAAATATCACAGCTGAAAAATTTTCCGCAGAGTCTGACTTGCACACTTTAGAGATTTAATGTGGTTTAAATTGGATAAAACGTCAATATTTGGCTGTATAACTATATTGGTATTGCAGGCAAAAACCCTTGCCCGGTCGTTTTCCTTAGGAGATATTATAGACAAATAATGACAAATAATGAATATTAAAATACAAGAAGAAACTGTACGTATATAAATTGTATTTATTACTCTTTACCAATATAAATTGAATACACATATAAAACTATTGTTAACAGTTTAGTTATTCAATGAAACTTTTTTCATTCAATTCATTGTCATAGATTTGGATAATCTATTCTGACCTTCGAGCCACCTGATCTACAAACATTTGTAAAGTAGGTTTTGTCTCTACACGACAACAAGTAGGCTTTGACTCTACGCCCTGCCGTATTTACACACGTATGTAGAGGTGTGTAGGACACTTGTTCTGCAGGTAATGTTATACTAATTAAAGTAAACAAATCCGTTTTTAGGCATTCCTGTAGTTACCTTGCACCTAAATATTTTAATCAAGTCCCTTATTATATAAGACAGAGCATTAGACATAGGGAATTTTGTTCACTGTTGAAAAGTTGGCTAATGACTAAACAAGATGTAGAATTTTTTAATCAGGTAATTAGTTAATATAGTTTAATTATTTCCATAGCATACAGTATATGTCATAAATTAATGTTAACGCACGTTTGGAAAACCTTTTCAGTTCTAATTATTGAATAGTTATTACAATATTTAAGTAGTCTATTCAAAGTTTGAGATCATAAACATTGCAGAGAGTGTCTTTCTTGAATATTTAAATTTTACGTGGTAGACGGACAAAAATATTATTGTAATTTTATCTTTGCCTTATAAAAACTGGCCACACTACTGGTTACGTGGCCAGTCAATTTCCAGGTTTTGTATTTGTAATGTCTGTTGTATGATGCTGATGGAAATAAATCATTTATTCACTTAGGTCTTTTCTCTTGTCTTAAGTAGTATTGCATATTATTACTGGCTACACTGTGTAATGAACATAATAGAGGATGTAATACTGAAATACGTGGGAGCGATTGAAAAGAATATACTGGGTAGGGTAGGTGTTAAAAATCATAATTTACTTAATCATAATTTTTTTAGATTGAAAAAGGTTAGTTTCAAAACATAGGTTACTTAATAGATAATCTTATAGTTGTTGCACTAAATCCGTTATCACAAAATAAAGCACTATTTACATCGTACAGTAAAAGATAAAGAGTTTAGATTGAGTGCTTGCTTTTAGTACGGTCTGGTTGAGACATCCAAAGCGCGTATGAAAACTTGTTTCCTATCTCCAATGGTTTCAGAAAAATAAGCAGAAATCGGTTTCTCACGTACTCTTACCATTATTTTACTGTGATACCTTAGCCAT
Source organism: Homalodisca vitripennis (assembly GCF_021130785.1). Taxonomy (NCBI): domain Eukaryota; kingdom Metazoa; phylum Arthropoda; class Insecta; order Hemiptera; family Cicadellidae; genus Homalodisca; species Homalodisca vitripennis. Next base: position 2,676,650 of record NC_060209.1, read on the forward strand.
GTACTACTTAATTTTTTTTATAATTACATAAAAACATAACGTTTTCAATATTAATGCATTATTACAAAGAATAAGACGACTAGGTCCAATGTATCAGTAAAGAAAAATACTTTTTACAGGTATAAAACCCACATTTATCATCAACAGTTTGAATAATCATGAAATTAATACAGATTATAATTTATAAACCAACCATCTTTACCTAACTAATTTCACTAAATTACAGGTTCTTAAACTGCAATATATAATTTTTAAACAGAAAATTTAAAAAAGCTACCAAAAATTAAGCTACTATAGTTCGGAATACCTCTTTGCTTGATAAAATGTACAGCATTCCTGATCCGCTGCTTATCTTCGAATTTTATCGATTGTTTAGTGTATACTTAACCTTTAAACCTACCTCACAGGTAAAACTCGGGACATGTACATTGGAAGATAGTTCACAAGACCACCTCTTCAGATCCATATTCCAGTATATTTTTATTGAGGGTTTGTCTAAAGTTTTTGGCGTAATGAGGTAGTGCCCCACCGTGCATGAACCACATGTTTTTCACGTCTTCTCAGTTAAGTCTATCAGTGATTAATCAAAATTTTGTTGGAAGTCTGTAATGAGGTGTTCTGCGAAGAAGTAGGACCTAAAATTTTGTTACCAACAATGCCACACCAGGTATTCAAAGTCCAGTAGCTCAGATTATCAACTTCCCGCATCCAGTGTGGGTTCTCAAAGGCGAAATACCTCATTGTATAGCGATAAATTTTGCCGTTGCTGGTGAAAGTTTCTCATCAAACCACAGTAAATTACAAAAGAAGTGTTTGTTTCGTTGACAAATTTCTCTTGCCTACAAAGAAAACTTCGTTCTATGAAGATATTCATAACCATTCAACTCTTCGCGTAGCGATAACCTCTATAGGTCCATTTTATTGTCTTCTAAGTTCCTTAACACTGTCCTTTGGCTTACACCCCAATCAAGGCCCAATCTTCTGTAAGAGTCAGTAGGATTGAGTTGAACAGCTACCAAAACTTCTGCTGGCATATCATTTCTTACAGGCCCACTCCTCAATCAAGAGCAACTCTTCTGGAAGAGTCATTTGGATTGAGTTGAACAGCTGCAAAAACTTCAGCTTACAGGCCCAGAAATTGTATACGACAAAACGGTATTTCAAAGGCAATTCGTTTGAGGTTATCTGACTAGATAACGTTCAAAGTAGAGATAAGCTGCGGAAGAGAAGTTTTGAAAACATTCACCTGACACCAATAAAATTTGGAAATTTTGAATGATTATTCAGTCGTGTATGGAATTTCACAGAAATACAATAATTCACAGCAAAAGAACACAAAAATAATGTAAAATTGTAAATTCTAAGCTGTTAAATAATACATAAGGCTTAAGTATAGAAACTAACAGAAAGTTAACCAACAATAACTCTACATACCTATAACTGATAAATTAATAATAATATTGAGTTAATAGTAACCTAGGAACTAAGTTTTAATGATATTGATCAGTGATGGGGTAATACATAGAGAGAGGTACCTATGATAATATAGTATAGAGAAATTATCTGTTATTGTTACAGACGCACAGGTCAATTACAGCACAAACACTTAGCCATGTTGAAAAATAAATTATTAGTTTATTTTCAAAGGTCATTTATTATTTGATTATATAAAAATCTTAAAAAACAATCAAAAAGGTCCTGTATCATATTTTCTTACTAATGTGTTGAAACAAATTTTGTGGTTTCCATATAAACGGAAAGTGCTCAATGTAAACACTCCTTCTTTTATTGCACGATGAAGTAGTGCTTTATTTTGTGCGAAATCGTTTAGTGCTACACAACCGACCTTAAGGATTGTCTATCACGAAACTTATATTTTAAAACAAATCTTTCCCAACCCATCCTCCAACGGGAGGGGGGTCACCTCGGAGCTAAAATAGGCTTTGTGGAATATTTAATAACAGTATAAAATTTTAGTGACTGAGGTCAAATTAAGGTAAATTATGATTTTTTAGACCATTTTGTATTTTGCGTTATAATTACTATTCATAAAAATATAATACTTTCGATTCGAACGCAATTAATTTTGAAGGTCAATTGCCGATTTGTTACTAAAATACAATGAAACACTTATGCTAAAACAAATTACTGCTTATTTTTGAAACCATTAGAGATTCAAATTAAGTTTGAACACAACCTTTGTTAGTCTCAACGAGACCTTTAAATGACACTACATTATGAATGTTTCTGTACAAAAATTATGACTTTTATAAATTTTGAATTTTTCAAATTATTAGAGTTAGGCCTCAAGCCCGAAAATACAAAAGTAATGTTGCCTATTATAATGTAGCTGAGTTTCTCATGAGCAAGTAATTGGAATCAGAATAAACAAGCCTAAACGGATAAAAACACGGTATTTCGTAAATTTCAAAATTTTTCATAAAACGGCCCCCATTTGAAAAGGATTGAGATAAGTGAATTCTGTTTTTCCAAGGAGTTCTTAAGATACCCTTTAAAATTGTGTATAGTTTGCCCTATGCATACATTAAAAATATTTGATTCGAACACTCGACTCTTTATTTTGCAACACTCTGTACATAGATTTTGATGAACATATTTTCTATGGACACCCCCATGGGCGTTTAATAGGGAAACCGCTAATTTTTATTTAAATACACTAAACCGTTCTCCCGTTATACATACTGCACGGGTGGTCAGCCTCAACCGGTGTAAAAATTTTACAAGCATATCTGTGGTAGTGGTAGGTTTGAAATATACCTTTATTACAACTGTTTTATAGTATTATGAGATTATTTAGATTATTCACTAAAGGAATGTAGGCCAGAACAGATTAATGAGGTATATTAAAGACATCCGATTCCCTTTTAAACCTTATTCTGCCCGTTCTAATGGCCCGCTGGCTCACCAACGATCTTATCAAACAAAATAAGGAGGAGAATCGATGTACTATCCAAGCTCGATAGTACTGATAAAAAGTGCTTCGATTACACACAAGATTTGAACCGGTGATATCTGTAACCCACACTCTACATTACACGTAAATTTTAATTTTGTTGGTCATTTATACACAAATTTAACAATATAAAAGGTATAAGGTTGATCTGTTACGAATAACAAAAATTTGGTTTGATTGCCCAATTAGAATATACCTAAATTAAACCTATAATTATATTTCAATGGAAATGAAGGAAAAAGTTCCATATACATATATATATATATATATATATATATATATATATATATATATATATATTGGTAGAGTAAAAGAAAGCCATAAAGTATGGAAATATGGTGAGAGATATCGAAATGGATATTTTGGGTAGGCGGCTGTTTTATCAGATACTGTCAAGAAATAGGGACATAAATCACAAGTTGCCACAGGGAGAAGAGCTGAGAGATATCTCTCCGAGTTGGGTGTCTGTGTTCGCAGCAAACTTGAAACAGATAAGCATTTGTTGTTCGGTAGAGATTTTACGCTGTTCCATCAAAATTACAGGACGGGTATTATGTTTTTACCAACAAATCCACATAAAGGAAGTGAGTTGCTGCGATTGATTTGACACTATTACGTAAGTAAACCAAACGTAAAATTTGCGTTAGTCTTGACCCATATAATTATTATTTATATACATTTTTTAAATCGTGATGATTTGTAAATCAAAATTTAAACTTAAAATATGCTATGTTACAAACATAAACATTACAAACGTTTTGAGTTTTTGTTTATTTATACACTTTGAAGGTACTTTGTAAATCGATCAAATGAAATTTTAATTAACTATGTTACTTTTACAAATAAGTCGCATGGTTTCACTAACGAACAATTATAGTAAATGGAAGACGGATTTAGTAAAGTAAGGAAAAAATTTACAAAAAATGCATTTTTAACATTTCAGTGTCTCATATTCCTTTTAGATTTGAGAGTTAAAAAATACACTGCAACCACAAACAAAAATCTAGCTTTACAATTTTATCATGAAGAAATTAATTCCTTAAAATAATATAATACAAAAATATAAAATTCATAACACGATTTTTTAAAGCCTTAACTCTATTTTTATCAAACAATATTAAACTATGAAATGCATTCTAAAATAACAAAAATTTTGAGAATGTATTATTCAGTTTTGTATGCATATTGAATAATTTTCAAATGTCTCAATTCCGATTGTTTATTTTAATTAATCTTTAAATAAATTATAAACTTTGATATTCATATCACACAGGTACTCTAGCAACAAATATTTATAGAAACTATAAACTTAAAATACAAGAAATCTATCACTTTGTAAGTATGCATTTAAATATATAGAATATTTCTTTTTTTTTGAAAAACCCGGTTAAAATGATTATTTTTGCATTTATAGTTTCATGCCTCTGACCAACACGCCTATACCTTTAGACGAGTAATTGTTGAAATTTTTCTGGTTCTGGACCTTTATGTTTGTCTGCTTAGGATAAAATTCCTATATAGTTTAGTAATCAGAATGAACATTAGTTTTGTAATAACCACATAAATAAATTATTGTAAAGGCTCATTATAGCTATATTCTGTTAATTTGAGAATTTCTTCGAGGCATATCAGCGGTTTTGTTAAGTTACTTCATTATAAGCGCAATAAACTTCTACCATACTTTTTAATGTAATGTTGCTATTTAAAGAAAACGTTAATATTTACTCCAAAAAATTTTCTTTCATGATAAGATGACTGATAGTTGTAAAACATTTAAAATGTGATATATACTACAATTTTGACATTTACTATACATACGCCCAGTTTATGTTATGGTAATTAAAATAGCATATATGTGTATTATTACGCACAATGTTGCTTGTAGCTATTTAAAAAAAGACAAATTACTTATTTTTGATTTCCTTGAGCAGATTAAAAGTTGTGTAATATGATGTAATGTGTAGAGAACTAAATATACGAACAAAAACCTAAACCCTTAAATAGAAAGCTTGAGAGTCACGCTTACACTATAACCATTACTAGAATTTATAATTTATTTGGTTAGAGCATACCGTTGTAAACTATATCAAACTTTTCAGGGAGTTTGGAACAAAATTTCTAATCGTCATTTGAATGTAAATTTCCAACAATGGACTGCTATTCATAAAATACAAGGATGTCTTAGCATTTCAAATATTCCTAAATATGGGCAAAAAAAGGGAAACTACTAAAAATCCATAGTTAACTTTATAAGATAAGTTTTCTTATAATAATGTTTTTGGTATGATAAATTTTAAAATCACAAGGCCCATGTAAACTTAGCGTACAGTTAAATTTAGAAAAATTATTGAACTGATGTTTTAAAATAGCTATTATCGTTTCAATTACGTATTTTAAATTTAACAAAAAAAGTCATATTATTTTTCCTAAACAAAATACAAGACTTTCGTGTGTTATTTACTGCAAACTACCAACAGATTAATTACTCGTAACGGGTAATGAATTAGCGGTGCACCTAAATCCACAGTAACTAACCGCCAACAAACCGTGACCTGCGGAGTTGGAGTTGGCGTCAGCAAGACTAAGTTGTCATGTTTGTTTGTTCTAGACATTCAACAGGATATTGCTACATCGATGGTGATAGTACAATTCATTATAAATCATCTAAAATTATAGTTGTTGTTATTTTTTAAGTAAATTTGTATTTTATTAAAATATATTTTTTACAACTACCATTAAATTTTTATTTACATTTATGTTATGCAGGATTGTAAATAAACTGTAAGTGATTAAATTACACTTTAAAAAGTATGTGAGTAAACGTATTTGGAATGAAAATAGTAATTCATATTAATGTCCAATGTCGGTAAAAGTCATTAAAATTTTGACAGCCTTTGAATTAGAATATACCGCAATCTGAAAGATTTTGAGAATTGGAACGTACTGGTATATTGAAGCTACTATTATATAAGATACACCATCTAGATTCTGCCATATCTATATCGCAGCCAACTGAAACTTCCATCTATATGAAGTTGTACCGTAGTTATAATCATTCTGCTGAATCGCGGTAGGAAGTAGGCTCTTTGTTAACTAGACGCGGTGCGTGGACATTGTTTTGTTGGTTAGACAAGTAAAACAGCTGTTAGAGATCTACACGGTGATACGTTCCCGAGCCGGTTGGTTTGAAGAAGAGAGGGGGGCTGTCTTCGAGTGGAGAGCACAGCGTCCAGACGTGCAGTTTAGAAGCGATAGTACTTCCTCTAATCCTATACTTTTGGGATATAGAGTAAATTTGTACCCGGTGTGATTTAAGTCAAGTTTTTAAATTTCTTTTCTTTCCTTAAGTGCGTAATGGTTTCTTTTCAGCTTCCATAGTCTTCAAAGTAGTAAGTCCCGTACCAGCGTTTAGTTTAACATCTTTTATTTTATACTGTTGTGTTTAAATTTCTAAAGTTTGCCATATAACAGAGTCTGATAATTAGTTAAATTTTTTGAAGTATTGCTAATTAGATTTTGATCGTAAAGTTAACATCAAGTTTTGTGTTATTTTGATTTTGAATATTTTGAGAAGAGAATTTTTTATTTTATTTTGTTAATTCAAACCATTTTGGAGAAGTATACATTTATAGTTACATTTTAATTTTGATCAGAAACTAAATTAGATTTGTCCGATTGAGAGAAATTTTAAAGAAAATCAAATCAAGATTTTTTAAATTTTGTTAAATTTTGGGTGAAGTTTAAATTCGGAATAAATTAAGTATTTCCGAAAATTTGTTATGATTTATAGAAAATTTGCTCCAGACTCTATAAATATATGTACCATAATAACGGTATAAAGTGTCTGAGATGTTTCTAAGAAACCTAGACCAAAAATACCAGTATCTACCGACTTCCCATGACTCCATACCATGAAATGCAGACCAAAATTAACCCCTCATAACTCCAAAGTCCCAGACAAATATATGGTTTTCTTAAAACTCTTAAACTTGGATAGTTCTTGAAAACCTCCGTAAAGAGAAATATCTATAGTCCTCTTGAACGTTTTGACAACTTGTGAGACAAACTGACTCTTATATTAAAAATTGCAAGGAAAACTGACTGACACTTACATAATACTCATATTTAAGAAGTCGATTCACTAATTTAACTGTACAAAAACACTTAAAGTCATTGAATTTCGGCTAAAAGATGACGTAACCCTAAACGAGGGAAAGACACTTAATATTTACACAGTTATGTTAGCAAAACAACTTACAAAATATATATATTTTGATCTAGAGGGTAAGATTTACCGTAAATATGAGGTAGTGTTGATGGTGTTTCCTCTATCAACCATTTACCCCTATTCCTTTATGAAAGAATTCGAAAAAAGATCTTTATCAACTCAGTTAAAATGAATGATCTGTTGGAGATACGTGGATGACATTCGTCGTTTTCCCGCATAGACACAATGATCCTAATGAATATTTCCCCTTTTTTCAAAGATCGAGTCTCATAGCAAAGAACTTATACTCAAGCAAATATGTGTTTAAAATCGTAACTGTTGTAATAGATATTATCCGATGTATATTTTCAGTCAGTCACAATTGTGGTCTAAAGAATCAATTAAATAGAATTACGTTGTAGAAAATGCAAACAGAGAAAAATTGACATTCGTGTCTCAGGATTGACGGGAAATATGAGAAGATTAGACAGAAAATACAATATTGTGACTAGTTTTAGAACTCAAAACCCGTTGTAGTGTTTTTACGAACAAATAAATCTTGTCTACGCTAGCAAGATGTGATAATAATAGTATATTGGAGAATTTCTTGGATAAATTGAGATGGCTCGAAAATAACCATAAACAATTGAAAGAACATTTAAAATTTATATTTTATTTAACTAGATTTGCTTTTGGCACAAAAGAACTGGAAGGCAACGACGTAAAATGTAAGGTTAGACTTAGCGTTTACATTATACCGTTTCTAACCATAAAGCATAAATAATCCATATTTTTGCTTAATATGATACCAGTTACTGCCAAGTAGGAAATGGAAATAGCCATATTTCTATACGAGATTGACATACATATGTACGTTGGGAGAGACGTCTACTTGTTTAGTTTCAGTAAGAAAGTAATTCCATCTAATTATGCTAAAAAACCTAATGTATAAATAACACACTTTACTCTCACTTCATTATTTACTATAAATACGATACTGACGCAAACATAACTATATACTGGCACTGTAATTAGTTTTCATTCTCTTTCATAAACACCTCAAAGTAAAGTTTTAGCAAAATCATGCCATTAGCTGTTTCCCGATATAAAGTGTGGCTGCCGTTTGTGGTTTATTGTCTGTCACTTTGTGTGTACAGAAAGAATGGGTTTGTAAACATTTCAAGCGATCAGCCACTACTGTTGCTATTAACTCATGCCATTAGCTGTTTCCCGATATAAAGTGTGGCTGCCGTTTGTGGTTTATTGTCTGTCACTTTGTGTGTACAGGAAGAATGGGTTTGTAAACATTTCAAGCGATCAGCCACTACTGTTGCTATAAACTCATGCCATTAGCTGTTTCCCGATATAAAGTGTGGCTGCCGTTTGTGGTTTATTGTCTGTCACTTTGTGTTGTGTGTACAGGAAGAATGGGTTTGTAAACATTTCAAGCGATCAGCCACTACTGTTGCTATAAACTCATGCAATTAGCTGTTTCCCGATATAAAGTGTGGCTGCCGTTTGTGGTTTATTGTCTGTCACTTTGTGTGTACAGGAAGAATGGGTTTGTAAACATTTCAAGCGATCAGCCACTACTGTTGCTATAAATTCATGCCATTAGCTGTTTCCCGATATAAAGTGTGGCTGCCGTTTGTGGTTTATTGTCTGTCACTTTGTGTGTACAGGAAGAATGGGTTTTTAAACATTTCAAGCGATCAGCCACTACTTTTGCTATAAACTAATGCCATTAGCTGTTTCCCGATATAAAGTGTGGCTGCCGTTTGTGGTTTATTGTCTGTCACTTTGTGTGTACAGGAAGAATGGGTTTGTAAACATTTCAAGCGATCAGCCACTACTGTTGCTATTAACTCATGCCATTAGCTGTTTCCTGATATAAAGTGTACCTGCTGTTTGTGGCCTTTTGTGTGTCACGTTGTGTATAGAAGGGGTTTGTAAACACACAAAGGACCGCTTGAGGCGAAGTGGGGACGCGTTAGAGCAGCCGAGTTGACTAACGGTGAAACCCTCCTTACGGATTCTATACTGTGCCGTGTTTACTACATCATGGGCTTTTAGGACTGGTTTGTAGTCATATATTCCAGCCTTGCTCATGTACAGTAAAACTTTGGTTTTCCAAGTGATATTTTGCGTTTCCTTTTATATAGGTATATATATATATATAATTTTTTCTATTAACATTGAATCATAAAATGTTTATTGAAAAATTTAAATTCGGCTATAGCCTCTTATAAAAATTTAATTAATGTAGATAAAAGTCGTTTGACAGGTATTTTATTTTCCGATCATACGTTAGTTTGGTTTTTTAAACGCATATGTGACAGATACGGCCAAATACAAAACAATTGAATCGCAAAAATTGAGGGATCTGTGGTGTAATGGTAGCACATTCACACGGCAAGTGAGCGATCAGGGTTCGAGTCACGGCCGAGAAAGTATTTTTTATCATTCGCTGTTTATTGTAAAAATTAAAATCGGCTATTACCACGTATACAAATTTTAATTAATGAATTTTGTAGAGTTTGGAAATATTCGGTGCATAAATGGGAAGTAATATAAAATCTAACGTTCAAAGCTCTACGTATGACACTCTGTATATATACGTGATGCTAGGCCCTGGCAGTATCTCTGCTGCATACTGGCTTTTAGCAGCTCCTGGCCTATTAGAGTTCTGCCCTGACTTCTTTCGATAAATACCAATTCTGTGTTATGATTATTTAAACATTACGTGTTTATGATTTATGGTGTGTTACAAATATACACAATAGGAAAGATATAAAAATAGAATTGTGTAAGGTATACGGGTTGTTCTCTAACAGCACCGAAAATCAATGCTAAATAAACTTATATCATAGGAAACAAATATGCATTTTTAAGACTCTTGGGGAATTTGGACAAAATTTTAAAATATTAGCGAATGCTAAGAAAATGGTACTCGTTTTGTTGGGTCTCCTGATCATGAAACCTTTGATTTCAAAAGGCAACAAAATAAAGTAATGGAAAAGTATTGTTATATTAACATGTACTATTTTATACATTTTGGTTAAAACCAATTTTAAGTAAAAATTGTTCATAGTAATTGTACTTTACGTCCCTCAAAAGTCACATGCGGTTATTATTTATTACAATTTATGAGCTTTCCAATTATCTTAAAAATGTTAAGAAAATAATGGTGAATGTCTATGGTAATCGTATCTATAACGAATTTGGCCGCAGCGTTCCGAATCCTTGGTTCCAAAGCTGATTATTACATATCTTAAGTGGTTTGTTAATTGTCCCGTAACATTAAATTCAGTATCGGTAAAATCTCAAACTCCAAACCTATTGAACAAACAGACGTTTATTGTATTTGTTAGTGAAATAGTTTTAGCTCTAGTTTGCTGCCGCTATATTGATGATCCATAGATAGTGCATTTTTACATCTACATACTGCAAGAGATAATTTAGACATATACCTAACAGATGTTTATTGTATTTGATAGTGAAATAGTTGTAACTCTAGTTTGCTGCCGCTATATTGATGATCCATAGATAGTGCATTTTTAAATTTACATACTGCAAGAGATAATTTAGACATATACCTAACAGATGTTTATTGTATTTGTTAGTGAAATAGTTTTAACTCTAGTTTGCTGCCGCTATATTGATGATCCATAGATAGTGCATTTTTAAATTTACATACTGCAAGAGATAATTTAGACATATACCTAACAGATGTTTATTGTATTTGTTAGTGAAATAGTTTTTAGCTCTAGTTTGCTGCCGCTATATTGATGATCCATTAGTACATTTTTACATCTACATACTGCAAGAGATAATTTAGACATATACCTAACAGATGTTTATTGTATTTGTTAGTGAAATAGTTTTAGCTCTAGTTTGCTGCCGCTATATTGATGATCCATAGATAGTGCATTTTTACATCTACATACTGCAAGAGATAATTTAGACATATACCTAACAGATGTTTATTGTATTTGTTAGTGAAATAGTTTTAGCTCTAGTTTGCTGCCGCTATATTGATGATCCATAGATAGTGCATTTTTACATCTACATACTGTAAGAGATAATTTAGACGTATACCTAACAGATGTTTATTGTATTTGTTAGTGAAATAAATGTAGCTCTAGTTTGCTGCCGCTATATTGATGATCCATAGATAGTGCATTTTTACATCTACATACTGCAAGAGATAATTTAGACATATACCTAACAGATGTTTATTGTATTTGTTAGTGAAATAGTTTTAGCTCTAGTTTGCTGCCGCTATATTGATGATCCATAGATAGTACATTTTTACATCTACATACTGCAAGAGATAATTTAGACATATACCTAACAGATGTTTATTGTATTTGTTAGTGAAATAGTTTTAGCTCTAGTTTGCTGCCGCTATATTGATGATCCATAGATAGTGCATTTTTACATCTACATACTGCAAGAGATAATTTAGACATATACCTAACAGATGTTTATTGTATTTGTTAGTGAAATAGTTTTAGCTCTGGTTTACTGCCGCTATATTGATGATCCATAGATAATGCATTTTACATCTACATACTGCAAGAGATAATTTAGACATATACCTGACAGATGTTTATTGTATTTGTTAGTGAAATAGTTTTAGCTCTAGTTTGCTGCCGCTATATTGATGATCCATAGATAGTGCATTTTTAAATTTACATACTGCAAGAGATAATTTAGACATATACCTAACAGATGTTTATTGTATTTGTTAGTGAAATAATTTTAGCTCTAGTTTGCTGCCGCTATATTGATGATCCATAGATAGTGCATTTTTACATCTACATACTGTAAGAGATAATTTAGACGTATACCTAACAGATGTTTATTGTATTTGTTAGTGAAATAGTTGTAGCTCTAGTTTGCTGCCGCTATATTGATGATCCATAGATTGTGCATTTTTACATCTACATACTGCAAGAGATAATTTAGACATATACCTAACAGATGTTTATTGTATTTGTTAGTGAAATAGTTTTAGCTTTGGTTTACTGCCGCTATATTGATGATCCATAGATAATGCATTTTTACATCTACATACTGCAAGAGATAATTTAGACATATACCTAACAGATGTTTATTGTATTTGTTAGTGAAATAGTTTTAGCTCAAGTTTGCTGCCGCTATATTGATGATCCATAGATAGTGCATTTTTACATCTACATACTGCAAGAGATAATTTAGACATATACCTAACAGATGTTTATTGTATTTGTTAGTGAAATAGTTTTAGCTCTAGTTTGCTGCCGCTATATTGATGATCCATAGATAGTGCATTTTTACATCTACATACTGCAAGAGATAATTTAGACATATACCTAACAGATGTTTATTGTATTTGTTAGTGAAATAGTTTTAGCTCTAGTTTGCTGCCTCTATATTTATGATCCATAGATAGTGCATTTTTAAATTTACATACTGCAAGAGATAATTTAGACATATACCTAACAGATGTTTATTGTATTTGTTAGTGAAATAGTTGTAGCTCTAGTTTGCTGCCGCTATATTGATGATCTCTATGGATCTATATTGTACATTTTTAAATTTACATACTGTAAGAGATAATTTAGACATATACCTAACAGATGTTTATTGTATTTGTTAGTGAAATAATTTTAGCTCTAGTTTACTGCCGCTATATTGATGATCCATAGATAGTACATTTTTACATCTACATACTGCAAGAGATAATTTAGACATATACCTAACAGATGGTTATTGTATTTGTTAGTGAAATAGTTTTAGCTCTAGTTTGCTGCCGCTATATTGATGATCCATAGATAGTACATTTTTACATCTACATACTGCAAGAGATAATTTAGACATATACCTAACAGATGTTTATTGTATTTGTTAGTGAAATAGTTTTAGCTCTAGTTTGCTGCCGCTATATTGATGATCCCTATGGATCTATATTGTGCATTTTTAAATTTACATACTGCAAGAGATAATTTAGACATATACCTAACACATGTTTATTGTATGTGTTAGTGAAATAGTTGTAGCTCTAGTTTGCTGCCGCTATATTGATGATCCATAGATAGTACATTTTTAAATTTACATACTGCAAGAGATAATTTAGACATATACCTAACACATGTTTATTGTATTTGTTAGTGAAATAGTTGTAGCTCTAGTTTGCTGCCGCTATATTGATGATCTCTATGGATCTATATTGTGCATTTTTAAATTTACATACTGCAAGAGATAATTTAGACATATACCTAACACATGTTTATTGTATTTGTTAGTGAAATAGTTGTAGCTCTAGTTTGCTGCCGCTATATTGATGATCCATAGATAGTACATTTTTAAATTTACATACTGCAAGAGATAATTTAGACATATACCTAATAGATGTTTATTGTATTTGTTAGTGAAATAGTTGCAGCTCTAGTTTGCTGCCGCTATATTGATGATCCCTATGGATCTATATTGTGCATTTTTAAATTTACATACTGCAAGAGATAATTTAGACATATACCTAACACATGTTTATTGTATTTGTTAGTGAAATAGTTGTAGCTCTAGTTTGCTGCCGCTATATTGATGATCTATAGATAGTACATTTTTAAATTTACATACTGCAAGAGATAATTTAGACATATACCTAACACCTGTTTTTTTACTTGGTTAAACTATAACTACACATTCCTTTTGTGTAATCAAATATGATACGTTGATTACTTTTGATGTATGCAATTAAAAAAACGTATAATAATTCCAAATAAATTTTATAATTTATTTTAATTCCTTAAAAATAAATAGTTTGTATTATATGTTTACCATAAAGTGTTTGGCTGATATCTAATTGCTTTCCCATTTATAGTGCGTAAGTGCATATAAACCAAAATTTGCTAAAAAGTTTTAATAAACTAAAACATTTTGTAATGCATTTATTTTCAAATTTAATAAAAGTACTACAACCTTATAACATTTTTATATAAGGAATATGTATGTACATTATAAATAAAAATTACTAAATCGTACATAAATGTAAAATACTCGTTTTTAATAACCTTTAAACTAGAATAAAAGAGAAACATTGTTGATTATGTTTCATATTCTTGTTTCCAAAACCCATTCTAAGAATGCTAATTATAAGAGAAACAAAAAAAGAACTGAAAGCAATTGATAATATTATCCAAAAATAGTTTGAAAACATTAAAAAACATAGTTGCCAACACAAGTTTATAATCAGGTACTGTGTATAATATTTTTACGTTGTAACACTAATATAAAATGAAAGTTTTAAAATAAAACACTGTTATATTTGACCAGTCTGCTTTGTTAAAATAACCAAAAATTGTAGGAAGATTAACTGTAATGTCGTTGTAGGAAGATTATACAGAATTGAATCGTAAATGACAGAACTGTGTAGTTTGGAAAATTATTTGGGTTATGTTGAATCACATGTGCAATGGTCTATTAAAATTTTGATGAATGACATATAAAAGAGGATTACTCATTTATACTCCTAGTTAAGTGATTTTTTATAGTAAATCTTTATGCAGAATTGAATAAGTTACAGCCTAGTGAATAAATGTTTTAGTGCAATCATTATTGTCGTTAGTGAGATATAAATTTTGTACTGTTGTTTAAACATTTAGAATTAAATATTATCTTGTAATTAATGCACCTTGACTTGTTGCAGGGGTTATGAGTATTAAATTTTATTTTTTTAATTTCTGAATTGCCAGCTTGCTTTAAATGTTACATTTTTAGTGATCAAGTATTCACTCAACATACGTATTGTTCTATCAATGTCATTCCACCTTAACTAAATCTTAACTGACGAAAAAGATAATAAATATGCGGAGACTATTGAAAACAGTAGTACATAACGATGGAAAAATATGCGTACGGAAATAAATGTTATACAATGTGTAACAATAATTTTTGGCTGGCTATGCATTTTCAGATTCTATGGGTGTTTCTAACCTTAAAATTAAAAATAATGTTTTTCGACTTTTCACTTTATTAGGTATCTATACGCCAATTTATGTTTTTTATTAAAACAATTTTTTTTGTTATCTTTATGGCTTTTACAAAACTTGGTAAAGATGCCCATGTCATAAAGTCTTATATCAGAAAATATATTACTTAAAAAATATATTTTAAAATCATTTGTAATGTTTTTTAAATGTAATTTTGAAAATATTAAAACTTATATTAAAAATATCGTTTTTGTCATATTACCTCCAGACATGGACCCGTTTACCAAGTTATGTATCAACCGTAAAGTTAGAGTTGTTTTAATAAAAACCACAATATTGCGTGTAGCTGCTATGGTGCCAAAATTCTTCTTGTTGTTAGCTTAGAATCACACATCGAACCTCAAAATTCATAGCCAGCCCAGCCTGTTTGGTACTTCCTTTAATATATTTTTGAAAAAAATATGTAAAATTGTTTAAATCAAATGGTATTAGTTTTGTTCTAAGCAAATAAATTTAAGTTTTAAAGATTGTAATTTAATTGATCAAGTTGCTTAAATTTACAGTCAAATTATAAGGCTTTATATATTATTTGTCCACTATAGTAACAGATTAGACACATCTGTTTCAAATAATATAAGTAACCATGCAAAAACTATAGCTGATCAAATTATAGCACCCCATGGCATTATATAGAACATTCCATAATATTTTAGAAGAACCACTAAATTAATCTTTATACAGCATCATGGTTTTGCACGGGTATTAAATTATTTTATATTAGATAAAGCAAAGTGTTTAAAAATTGTTAAATTAAAAAGGAGATAATATTTTCATACTAATCTATTAAGCTGTTAAAAACAAAGAGAGCAATAAATTAAATTTTTAATTGAGATTGATGTATTGGAAAGTTATAAAAACTTGTTTCAGTAATTTATGACATACCCTAGTATGTAAACGAAATCACAGCTTAAATTACTTATTCTATTAACTGTGCCATATATAGATTCTTCGCTTGGAATGTATTGTTGTTGTAAAATATCCCACCATTGTTTGTGTAACATATAATTTTACTGAACGTATTAAACAGTTTGTATTACTGGCTTTATAATATATAAACAGTACTTAATATTAAGCAGATCGTTAGTAAAATGTATTTGACTAGAAGTATACGTTTTTCAGAAGAGAGCAAATTATATTGAGTTTACAAACAACTGTTAAGAAACAGCGAGCTGCTATCATAAGGACGAACTTTTCATTATTCTGTAACAGCTGCATCCTTTTCTTTTCATTAATAATGCAAGTTTATCAAACGTTTCCATAGCTGTGTTACCAAAATGGTGATGTATTTAATTGAAATTGATTATGCGTGGTAAATAAAATATAAAAACTAGTATTATTGTTGAAATGTTATGTGATACGAAAGTATAATCGTATTTACAAGAAAATTTACCTTGAATAATAATTAAAAATTTTAAAGTAACTAATGCCGTTCCAGGTGAAGTTATAAAATCAAAATAAATGGGATATATCGCGTGATTTGGAAAAGTATTGCTTTGATTTTTGTCTGTACTTTTACAAATATGTAACTGTTTAGCACGTTGCATTAATTAGCGGTTAGGTATTTTATTAGAATATTAAATAGCTGATGTGATTTCTTTCTTTATGAGTGAAAATTAATTGACAGAAGGTGTAATACTGTGGATTAATTTATTGTTTTATCTAATTCTTGAGCTTCTAAGTCTACGCTCAGGTATTCTTGTTTTGCATAGCGTTAGGATGAACGTTGATGAATTGATGGAATGTTTTTCGAAATCATTATATATGTAAATACTTAAGCTGATACAAAACTATTTAAGCTAATTAAATATTGTATATACGATATTCAAAATGTGTGTAAATTTAAAACTCATTTTCTACACAGCAATTATGGATTATAAATTAAACTATAGTTTATGAGTATAGGTTTTTCCCCTAATAACTACAATATTTTGTTTTGAATCTAAATGATATTTGTTCAAGAAGAAAAGTAACCATATCATTATTTATAAAGCTAGATAAGACTACGTAACAGGCTTCGATGAGGTTACATGCAAACTTTCCAACTTATTCCCGCGATATCCTTCAGACTGACAGAGGGGCGGACTGTCATAAAGAAATATGTTAACATTCCCTTCGACAGAAACTGTGACAGACTACTGAGTCGTATCCATAACACTATACCACAGTTAGACATGCACCATAGTAGAATTCTTAGTTGTTCATATAAATATTATTTACGAAAAAGTTACAGTCAATGGATGATATCTTTCTCCAGATATGTTGTCACATAATGTATTTCTACTTTTCTTACATTAGGTTTAAAAGTTATGTATAAATAATAATAGATCTAGTTAATTAGTGAAAACTACAGCACAAGAGTGAGCAGAAATAAAACACTTTATTGTTTACTCTATGAATCAAAAATAACATATTACATC
The DNA here is from genome assembly GCF_021130785.1 of Homalodisca vitripennis. NCBI lineage: Eukaryota > Metazoa > Arthropoda > Insecta > Hemiptera > Cicadellidae > Homalodisca > Homalodisca vitripennis. The sequence goes on from NC_060209.1 coordinate 2,694,284, forward strand.
CCTGAATTATTAAATTCAACTTTTCCCTACAAATTTAGTTATTTTTTACTTTTTCACTGCCATCAATGTTTCACCCATAAGACAAATGTAAAAATATTTAGTAATTTTTAGTAACATCACATCGAGTGTCCCATACTAAATATCAGTTTTGATAAAATATAAATGAAGCTTCATGCAATATTTCAAGACCATAGTCGTATTCCTTTTTTAAATATCATGTCAGTACAATTTTCACCGATATTTTTGTTAAGCTTAGATAAAGCTCACCTAGAGATGATTTCTCTTCTGTATAAGAATAAGAATAATTTTTATTCCAAGAATGCTGTTAATGTATTTACAATATTATGATGAAATAATACTAGCTATCTTATAAAGTAGTGATAGCTAGCGCAAACAAAACTTTACAATTGAGCGAACAATGTCAGTCAGAGTTGTTATCTAATCATGATAACACACTGGTCACGGTGCTGCAGCACTCACAATCGACTACACATACCTTATCTCACCGAGTGTACACTCAACGAAACACATTCCCTTGACTAAATGTAGTAGTTGATTTTACATATATTACTTCCTTATAATAGATAACATCAAATACTATAACGTAAAATGTAATTATTGCTTAATAAATCTATTCGAAAGAAAACCTTTAAGTTACACAAAATATAGTTAAGTATTTTTGAATTAAAAAAATCATTCTAAATTAATTTTCAACACCCCTCAAGACATGCTGATAAAAATTCCACTTACATAGTCTTTTGTGAGTAACCATTTCTTAACTTTAGCAAGAAACTATTTACAGTTTTTATTGTTAATTTTGATGAAATTCGGTAACTGATTGTAGAGTTTTGGTCCCAAGAATACAAAGCTTTTTTCGAAAATTGTTTCATTAACTTTAGGATGGGTGCAGAATCCTTGTTTTGAATTTCTAGTTTTATTATATGTCCTTTCAACACCGTAATTCCCTCTTCTCTTAAAGAACACTTTTAAAACTTTGTAAATAAATAAATGAGTCAAAGTAAAATCTTTAATTGGCTAAATAAGGGGGGTGCGGAAGTACGTTTGGGTTTGAATGATAAAATTCTTACAAAATGATTTTGTGTTACGATTAACGGATTGATAGTCGCCTTCTCTGTCCCTCCCCAGTTTTCAATGCCGTAATTTAATCTAGAGTCTATGAGTGCAAAATAGAGGACGCGCATTAATTCCGAACTCAATATATTTCTTAAGAAATAAAATTGTTTTATATTTTTCCTGAGTTTTAACTGAAGTTGAGAAATGTGAGTTTTCCATGAAAGTCTATCATCTATGTATATACGAAGGTACTTTATTTGATTGACTTGCTCAATTTTGACACAATTACAGTTTTGGTTTACTGGGTAACAAAGGTTATTATTGTGAAATCGTAAATCTAGGTCAAAGGAATAGCCTGTAAGGTCAAAGTTTACAAGTTTTGTTTTGGATGCATTAATTATCATATTGTTTTTATTGCACCAATTTCGAAGTGTAGTGAGATCTTCATTAATTTGTATCCAGATGGGAGCCCAGTGCTTGTTTGAATAACGAAGTGAGACGTCATCCGCGAATGCGCTGATTTTCCCGTGCTTGGGCATATTTAATAAACTATTTATGAATACTAGAAATAATGGAGCTGAAGACTGAGAGTAACACACCAAGAATATTGAACATCATCTCAGTCATCCCTCCTCGGTGATAAGGAGTGTTACCGGTCAAAGCAGGCAGAATAAACCTGTCTTACGCATAAGGTTCCATATTTAGTTTATTTGTTACCAAATTTGCAAATTTCTCTACGATTGCATGTGCAGAATAGATATGCAAAGTACCCACACAAGCAAGCATACGCATATTTGTGAGTAGTATACAGGAGTATGCGTGCTTGCACTGAGTCGTAACAATATGTAACTATATTTAGGTTTATCAAATTTAAAATTTTACCTCAAAGTTTAATATCCCTCCAAATAAATAACCAATTTTTCTTCTATATACACTGGTTCTAAAGATATATATATATATATATATATATATATATATATATATATATATATATATATATAAAGACTAAAGACTGATATATTTGAGATTCAAGCTTTTAGACATTAGATATAATATTAATTTTTAGATATAAATATTAACTCTTTCTCTTGTTACTAGATTAAGAAAGTAAACATTTAACGGCAACAAAAATTAATATAAATATAACACACATATAAAAATAAATTATATAACAACTAGGTAATAAATAAATACGTGTGTACAGCTTAACAAAATAAATATAGCGACGAGAAAACAATAAATAAACTGGCACGGAGTAAGCAGTCAGTTATGAAGAAGAGTTTGGACTCTAACTAATAAACATTTTTTATATTATTGCGCTGGCACAATACTGGATGAAGTGGCGGTATATATTCCTAGAATGTAGATTGTTGTAAAACCGTATTTTTTGAGGAATAAACTCATGATTTCATTTCATTAATGTGGTGTATAGTTCACAACCAAAATATATATTAAAAAGACCAACCATAACATCAAAGTTTGAGTGAAGTTTAAATTGGATCCGAGGTTATTAAAATGTATAATGTGTGTGTATATTATGTATATATATATATGTATATATATATATATATATATATATATATATATATATATATGTGTATGTATATATAATATTTTATTTTATTTATATGTATTTTAAACACGGTATAATGTTGTAAAACATTTTATTGTCCAAATTTGCTTAAACGTATCAGTAAAAAAATGAAACAAGTTTTAACATAACAATATATAGTAAAATAATAACTCAGGACTTATTAACATTAATAAGGTCGTGAAGCCGTACTGCAACACTCGTTATTATCCCAGGTTCCGTTATTTCTGAACGCCAGATGATTGATTCAGTTCAAACATGATCGAAATATCCCGTGATCAATCATCAAGGTTACGCTCCACCACCACAGATAATTGCATTGGTTTTAATTGGCTAATGTGAACAAACACTGACTGCTAAACGAAGAATACAAACTGAAAAGGTAATATTGTAAAAGTGCGAACCATAAAAACTCACTCTATACCATCACTTTCTAGTATTTACACCAGCATTCGGCGTTAAACATTATATTACACTATCCAGTCTTACATTGTTTACAATTGTGTGGCTGAAGCTTCATGAAACTGTGTAATACTAAAATATCAATTTATAAATTTTAGCTCTCACTAAAAGAACGTTGTGCATAATAACATTTTAAAGTGAACGCCGATATTATCGTAATGGGAATAAACAATAGAAATCGAAGGTGTAATGTGGCCTATACTCAAAAACGTTTAATTTTTTATAACTATTATAAAATTCCGCAAAAGAAAGTTTTTTATTTGTTTCGGCCTATTTTTACATGAAAGAAAATATTATAAAAATATTATTAATTCAGATTTATTTATCGGTTTACTACCTAAATGCTTACAAATGATGAAGGACCAAATGATAAAATTAGAATATGCCTGCTATGTCATTATGTGTTTATGGTATTCCAACCAAATAAATAATATTTTAAATATTTTTTTATAATTATTTGTTATAACCAGTATACGTCAAATAAAAATGTAGTCATGGATTTAGGCTAAACTTCTTAACCGTGTAATTTCATGCAGTTCGCGTTTTAGGATTAATATACAATGTGTATTGTTATGTGTTGATAAAATTTCCGTGAATTTTCAACCGCTGTTTGAGGAAAATTCGTTATATCTAGTTGGATAAAATATATAATTACTGCCACAAAATTCAATCAAGCTCAGATTCACTAAGTCTTTTGGTAAAGGACCGCAAGCCCGTAGTTTTGCCTCATGGCGAGAGAAGGCGAGTCCTAAAAGCATTTTGGTGCTGCTTCTGGGTTGACAGGATCTTCTGGATGGTAAATATTGAGGAAAGGGCCACCTCCCATCTATATCTTTGAGGAAGGATATGGGGATTACCATTAGTAATATCTTATTAGAAAATAGGAAGGTCAGCTCTGTACCAGCCCCCCCTAGTCAAAGCGGTCAGGGGTGTCACGCCCTTATATCTAGGCGAGCTATACACTCTTTAACACCTACGGAACCCACCAATTCCAACAGTCATCTCCTGCAATAGACTAGACCTATTGAAGTACATTTGGACCCCAATATATCGATATTTGCGGTTATACTATGCCACTCCAGGACATCCATAGGGGTTGCCCAGTTACATGCAGCTGCAACTGTAATTTATATAGAAAATATATTTGTGATGTACAATTAAGATTTTAATCTTATCTCCATTAAAAATTACAACACAAATGTTCTATTATTTTCTATTACGCCTATCCAAGCAATTTCAAAACTGGGAGACGAGGGCTATTTCAAAAAGTTTCGCGAGATATATGAAAATAATGGGTGAACTATATACTTGAACTAAGACGTTCATCGGAAGTGTTAGGTTAAATAACTTTGTTTATTTACAACATATCAATATATTATACAGATTTTATCTCAAAAAAGCAGAATTATTTAAAAAAAAATATATATATATATAAAAATTAAATAATTCTGCTTTTTTGAGATAAAATCTGTATAATATATATATATATATATATATATATATATATATATATATATATATATTGTACAATAAATTAAAAAAAAACATGGCTTTTTCATAACTTGATTTAGTTCTGCATTTGTGTAACATAGTAATTACAAGGCAGTGTTGTGAGCTAGTCTAAATGCAATCACATCGATCTTGTAATAGCTACATAACATTGGAAAGCATGTGTTAAAGTTTGTTAGTATCGTTAGCATTAATCGGAAACTATCAATTAAACTTGAGCCTAAGTTCGCACACTATCAAGGACAGAAGCCTGGATTTGTGTAACAGAGAAATCACAAGACAGTTGTTAGCTATTCTAAATGCATTCACATCGATCATGTCACAGCTTCATAACATTGGAAAGCCTGTGTTAAAGTTTGTTAGCATCGTTAACATAATCGGAAGTTACCAATTAAACATGAGCCTAAGTTCGCACACTATCAAGGACAGAAGACTGGGTTAAGATCTAAGAATGTATTAAATAAGAACTTCTCTACACTAATTAAATGTCATATGAATTGAGCGACTGTAAAAATGAGTTTGAGATGTATGTGGTCTTCCGATCATATGTTAGTTTGCTTATATAAACACTAACATATGATCGGAAGACCATATACAGCTCAAACTAAATTTTTACATTCGTTAACTCTATATGACTAGCAATAAGATACAATAATTTTAATAAAGTTTCAATCAAAAACATTCTATGCTCAGCCAGACACTTACGCAGATCTTTAACTCACCGAGTGATTGCGCTACCATTACACAACAGATACCTTACTTTTTAAGATTAACTCATTTTGTAATTGGATGTTGTAGTCTAGTATGTGTTTATATAAGCAAACTAACATATAATCGGAAGATTACATACATCTCAAACTCATTTTTACATTCATTACATCTATATGAGAGGCAATATCATACACTAATTTCGATAAGGTCTCAATAACAAACATTACTTGCTCCGCCTGGCCTCGAGCCCGTATTTGTCACTTGCAAGTGTCACTCCACGTGATTCAGCTGACCGTTAGCAAATATTTTTACATAGGTCTAATGATTAACCACGATTGCAACGAGATAATATCATACTAAATAAGTTATTAAGCAAGCTGAGTATGTTTATGTGAGACTGTACTTATGACATATTAGCATGTGTAGCTTAGAAAGCCAAAGGTCGGTGACAAGATCTACAGAGATAAAGATTAATTCCAAGCACACATTGAACTGAAAGTGCGTTATGAGGATGATTGATCTATTGCAATATGCAGTATGCTCTGTGGCTACCGATAGGCTTGTCCATTAACAAATTGTTACAGAACTATTGACAATATTGGAAGAGTGAGATGAACTGGAGCTAGATAAGTTCCAACCACACACAACACACAAGATCCATTATGAGGATGATTGAGTTGTTGCAATATACACTATACCATGTGACTGCTCATAGGCTTGTCCATAAATAAATTGTTCCAGATCTATTGACAATATTGGAAGAGTGAGATTGAAAGGAACGGGTCAAGTGTCATGCACACACTACACACAGAATGCATTGTTAGGATTATTGATCTATTGCAATATGCAGTAATCCATGTGGCTACCCATAGGCTTGTCCAGTAACAAATTGTTCCAAAACTATTGACAATATTGGAAGAGTGAGATTGAAAGGAACGGGTCAAGTGTCATGCACACACTACACACAGAATGCATTGTTAGGATTATTGATCTATTGCAATATGCAGTAATCCATGTGGCTACCCATAGGCTTGTCCAGTAACAAATTGTTCCAAAACTATTGACAATATTGGAAGAGTGAGATTGAAAGGAACGGGTCAAGTGTCATGCACACACTACACACAGAATGCATTGTTAGGATTATTGATCTATTGCAATATGCAGTAATCCGTGGCTACCCATAGGCTTGTCCATTAAAAAATTGTTCCAGAACTATTGACAATATTGGAAGAGTGAGATGAACTGGAGCAAGCTAAGTTCCAAGCACACACAACACACAGGATCCATTATGAGGATGATTGAGTTGTTGCAATATGCACTATACCATGTGGCTAGTCATAGGCTTGCCTATTAACAAATTGCAACCGATCCATTGACAATATTGGAAGATTGATATGAACTGGAGTAAGCTAAGTTCCAAGCACACCCAACACACAGTATCTATTATGAGGACGATTGTGTTGTTGCAATATGCATTATACCATGTGGCTGCTCATAGGCTTGCCTATTAACAAAATGTAACAGATCCATTGACAATATTGGAAGAGTGAGATTAACCGTAGCAGGTCAAGTTTCATGCACAAACTACACACAGACTGCATTATGAGGATGGTTGAGCTGTTGCAATATGCACTACATAATGTGGCTCTTCATAGGCCTGCTTATTAACAAATTATATTAAATCTTAAAACTATCCCTACCATTTATTTGTAATTAAAAGATTTCCATTTTTTAAACCGGCCTCCGATTATGATGTAAAAGATATTTTGCGTGAACAATTTAATTTCTCTCTAAATATATAAATATGTCTCTCCAAACAATATATCGGCAAAAGTTTCCGATAGATTTTTATTTTGCAAAGGGTTTAATCTTTGTTTGGGTAAATTATATTCGGAGTTTGATTGTGATTAATATTATTTCAGAGAATTTGGCTAAAGGTTAGCTAATTGTTTGCTTATTTTTATGGGTTGTCGTGAATAAACTACTGAATAAATTAGTTTTTAAACGAACTGAGTACACTTATATGTGATGTTTTATTTTTTAAATGTTATTCAAGGAGTGAAATCAAATGTAAGAGTAGAAATGGAATTTTATCTTGGTGGCAGGATCAGATTTCACATTCATTTTAGTGCACTCCATAGATCACAGTCTCTTTTCTGATTTGAACCTGTTATAAAACCAACTCTATTAAGAGCAATTGTATCATGGGGCAAGATATCGTGAGAAATAATTTATACATAGAATTTAAATTCTGCACCAAATTTTAATTTCTACATACAGTAGACAAATTGAGCTTTATGATAATGTATGTCCACCAATCTACTTTGTTTGAGGGTCTTAAAAGCCTAACATTCACAAATAAAATAAGCTGTAGAATATAAATCTGGATTTAATGTCATGACGTGTATGTATGTATACTTGTCCATAGTACGTGCCCAGAATACAAAATAAAAATTTTCGAAAATCCTGTTAATTTTGCTGTTTGTTAAAACAAAATGTATAAAAGTTGTTCATATTTGTACAAGTTCTTCAGAACAGTTCGAGTGTCCTACGCTTTTTATTTATTAATTCTCGTATATCTTAGTTTTACACAGAATTCTCTCAAACTGTAATTTAATAATTTTTACTTAGTGAAAGACACGAACATAGCTCTAGTGACACATATTGCTCATCATATTTAGACTAGTGTGGATTTACTTGATAAAAAAGATTTGGTAAGTTCTATTACTCCAGGCTATTTAATAGACATCTCCATTTTTCAAAGTAACACTTATAACAATATAATTAAGTTCGACCTTTGCCCTCGCAGTAGAAATGTGGTAATTAAATCTATAAACCAACTTAGTAAACCAAACTGTATGGCATAGAATTTTATATAACAACTACGTGCAAACTAACTGAGGTTTTTTAATTGTTGCAATAAACGGAAATGTTGCCAAATCAAACTCTGTATTGTATTTTATTAACAATAGAACTTTTTGTAAAAACATATCAAACTTTTAAATTGATTATAGTGAAAGATAGATTTTAAAATGAGTGATATTAAATTTTTCGTTAAAAAATCAAATTTATAAAAGTGTTCAGGCAGAGTTATTGGTGGGACGATACAAATCACAAATATATTACTATGGCTACCACCAAACCTGCAATGAAGTGGTTTCTGGGCTAAGTCTAAGGTAGGATACAAATCCCTTACAAATCACAAATATATTACTATGGCTACCACCAAACCTGCAATGAAGTGGTTTCTGGGCTAAGTCTAATGTAGGATACAAATCCCTTACAAATTACAAATATATTACTATGGCTACCACCAAACCTGCAATGAAGTGGTTTCTGGGCTAAGTCTAATGTACAGTAGGATAAAAATCCCAATAACACGAACTCTGACGAAGTGGTTCGTCATTGCTATGATCATCACCAAAGAATTACAGTGACTGATCGGTCTAATGAAATGTTTTGAAGCAATGTCAGGAAAATTACAACAAGTAACACCTAGGTAAACTATTCCATAACCATTTAGACTCTGCTGAAGCAGGTTTAGAGGGAAGGTAATATTATAATACAATACAAGTTACGATGCTTCATTAATTATTTGTATACGATTACTAATCAGAGTTACACGAGAAATACACAATAACAATATTTGTGACAAGTCGTGATATTGGTAAATCAGTTGGAAAAATATTTCTCATAATTATTTATTTATAAGCGGCATTGTAGTATCTATGGAAATTATTTGCGTAAATTTCTTATAAGTATGCAAATTTATTGTATAGTTTTACTAAATACTTGTGACAAATATGGATTGAATAATAATAGCAACTGAAAAGAATGTCTGCATTACAGTGTAACCAGATTATTTTACAGCAAGTGCTCACTGTTTCGTCATATGAATTCAGTTCAAAGCTCGAAACGATTAAAAGTTTTTACCTGCTCAAATGATTTCAAACTATAAAACTTTCCTGCAACAAACTGTAAACTTCTAGCTGCAACTGCAGCAACTTCTAGTCAAACAACCAGACCCATTCAATGTTTTATCACATTGATATAAGATTTTCTTTATCATCTGAATTCGAGTAGTTATGTTCAGACCACGTAAAATGTATGTTATGGTTAATGACTTCATTGTTATATGTGGGTTTTTATGATGCAAGTTGTTTGCTACTAGCTAATTACTTTACAAAAATTCCTAATGTTGATTGATTGATTTTGTTTCCTCATTGGCTGAGGAATTATACTGTAAAACGATCGTTCGAGTTTCGTTAGCTATATCCTTCTATGTGTGGGGTAAGAACTGTGTGTGTGCCCGTCTATCTCAGGGTGATTCGTGTTGTTTCTATAGGAATGCAGTTTTGTTGACTGATCGATACTGATCGACGAACTGTTTTACGTCATATTCTTCTTTCTTTCTAGCTCTTTCTCTACCTGTTAACTCTACAGTGACTTCAGCACTAAATTGTCGTAAACTGTAAACTTTATGATATCTTTCAATCTCCTACCTCTGGTGGTGTAGTGTTCAGATCCAGACAAAAGAAATTATAATTATATAAGAAATTATAATGCTAAGCCAATGACACGTGGGGATTGGAGAATTTTATTCCTGTCCTAACCGGTCAATAAATTAAAAATTCTGAATGAAGATTTATTCCTTTATTAGCAACACTTAATTCAATGATGGTGCATGATGGACATACGATTTGGCTGTATAGTAGTGGATATTTTTACATTGGGCTTATGGTCAAACAGAATGGAGACGAGTTAAAGTAGAGGAAATCAATTTCTAAACAAACTGAGTCCATTGATTGGAGATAGTATCATGTGACTTTCATCATAGAGTAAAAATGAAAATAGTAAAAAGTCAATTTTAATATTTCGATCTCAAAAATTTGATTTTAGTACATTCTTGCGTTTTAGTACCTTCCTTAGCTCAAATGTATTATTTAAATAATGCTTTAAAACCTACTTTAATTGAATTAAATGGTAATGGATTATATGGAAAAACGCCTGGAGTATAATCTTTTCTGTTCTCTGGAAGGTTCACTTCTGTCTGGTTTATACCTTCCAGTTAAACTCATACTGGGAAAAGTAAAAACTAATGTGTCACTTAAATTTTGGCTAATCTTATTTATATCTAGGAGCGGCACATCACTAACCAGCAACCTCAAGATTCAGGGTTGCAAGAGTAATTCGAGTAGGTCTAGTCTACTACGGGAGATGACCGTTGTAGTTGGTGGGGTTCCTTAAGTTCTTGCTACCCTAGACTAAAGAGCGTGCTACCCTTGCCTTCTTCGACCAGAGAAGTTAGTGCAGATCTGACTTCACTTTCTTCTGAGGGAAGATGATTTAGATTAATGCCCTCAATTCTTCTTCGTAGATCTCGACTCTGAAACTTACCCCTCCAGAATATCCTGCCAGTCCAAAAGTAGTGCCAAGGTTCTTTTACCAACCAATTGCAAGGTGCAATTTTTAGACTTCTTGTCCTGAAAGAAAAAAAATATTGTTGTCTGTTGACAAAATTTTCCTCTGAACTTCATGTTTACAAACACATAAATTGTGTTCTATGCTAATCCAACCATGGAATTTAACAGACGGGTATTGAAGGTTACAGCAATGTTTATTGCCTGAGGATATTTATACATTTCTTTATAATTACCTGCCTTTCTAGCTGATCGCAGAACATCTCGAGGATGAAATATAAATTTGTAACTTTTCGTGTAACTAACCTACGCCATACGTAATGTGATGTAACTTTTATGTACGTTTTACAAGATGGAACATAATACTGAGATTCTGGTTGTTCAAAAGTGTTCATAAGCGTTAATAAGCTATATTATGAAGCGCATAGCGAGGCAGCCCTGCTCACCTACGACTAAAATCTAGATTCTGATCTTATACAATCCGCTAAAAGATGTAACACATGGCTTTCAAACGGTGGACAGCTCGAGGAAAAGCATATGCAACCACGGAGAACAGATGGAAATGGGAAGGGCATTTTATTATACAGGATTGCCGATATAAACCGGGTTTTTGGAAGTGTCTGGTAACAGATCTGTATAAAATTCATCCCGAAAAATAAAACAAATGAATTTGTGAACAAACCCTCAATACCCCATAGAGATCCAACATGTGAAATATTATCACATGTAGCATAAATATTCCAAAACATAAATAATTTTATAGTAATTTGTTGAGTAGACCGTTGTTTTTTAAACACTGATATGAGACCCTATAAAAAATCTTAAAAGAAATCTGAACTTATTCATGTAGTAAGGTATGTCTAGAAATATTTCAATACTCAAAATTTTGAATGGAAAATAGTATGATTTTCTAGAGGAAATAATTTTTATTTTGTGTCTTTTTCATGCTATACTCATTTTTTACGTTTGTCATTTCGTTTATATGCTCAAAAATTCTCTAAAATAGAGTTAGCTATAAATTTGAAATTTGCATGCAACCTCAGCAAAGACAGTTACGTTACTTGATGTGGCGTACTTATAACTTGCTATAACTGGCTGATCGTTAGAGAGGCCTATCACTTTGAGGGTCAAGTTAAATATTATTTCTGGTTGTCTGTCTGAGTAGGATATTTCAAAAGGTAACTGAACTATAGTCTTTGCATTGTGCGTTAAGCTTCTTTTATATGGGAGGAACACTTAGTTACATGATGATGGACGTTACTCCATTAACTTTTTACTGAGCGTTAACATATATTTAGCACTGACCTCGCCGAATAATGCAGATTTGCTCAAGCTTCGCTATAACAGGGCAGGATATGATATAACAGGCTATGACGCGTCCTCTGATCGGCTTTGTGAGGAAAAAAGTCTTTCCAACATTCCATACAATCTGTTGAATATGTCGAGAACTAGAACAAAATACAACCTCAAGACAGTACACTACACGGACAGTGGAGAAAAAATAGATTACGCGTAATTTGCAACAAAGTACAGTAACGAATACCTTGGTATATGCAGAATTTACATTCGATAATTTAAGCCAGGCAAGGATAGCACAATGAGGAAGGCAGTTTAATTGGTCCTGGTATCAATTGCTAGCGTGTCCACTTTCAATCCGACACTGTATTGATTCTGTTTGTAGGGTCAGCCTGCACTATTAATCGTCGATTTCACCACGTAGCAAATACGATCAACAAAATTTGTAATTGGACATTTAGAAGTGTTTTTACAGTATGGTGAAAGAGTCAAAATGCTCCTTAACGTAATTTAAAGTAATGACTCCATTGATTTATTTTAAACTATCTTTTGTTATAAGTGAAGGAAAATATTATCCTGATCACTTGCACTGAGGGATTATGCTAATTATGTATTTAAGGTACTCTGTGTACTTAGACTTTCCAGATTTAATTTGAGGGTCGACATAACTTCTAATACAGCCAAATTTCTCATTAGAAGCCAAGGATAGCTAAATAAATACTTTAGGATCCATTCGTACAAATTTGTATGTGTGAATTAAGGTTTCGCATGTTGAAGTTATGGATACCTAGATTCTCACGCCTCTACTTTTCATTCTAAATTAATATAATGGAAGATATTTGCAATAAACCATTTTATAACTTTTGGTGAAAAAAACAGGATTTTTAGTTTTGCCCACTAATATTCAGATATTCGCATAACTTAATATAGTATGTCTCAGTAAACTATAGCCGCTCCCAGACCGTTTTAACATTGAACACAAATCGATCGTTCTTAAACATTCCGAGTGCAAATTTTAAGCATAAAAAGCATGTATTGTGAAACTATAACTTCATAAAAATACAGTAAGACAAGTATTCTACCTTTCTGTTCATATAATAATAAGATGTACAGTATAAAATGTGACTCCAGTAATGGGTAAGGGTGAGTTTACATAATAGCGTGCCTCGAAACAGTTTTACCAAGCCCTTAAATATTGTACCTTAAATTAAGAAGACAGGTAAATTAAATAAAGAAGAATACTTATTACGATAAACAACTTATTTTCTTGGCATCAATATTTAATAAATATTGCAATATAAATACAGCAGCCTACATTTACAATATCTGGATGGATAATTATGACTAAAGAGCCCTTATATGTTAAAAACTAAAATGTGTGACAAGTGGCTAAATAAATATCAGGCTCGTACTAACAAGGCACATTTTCATGTAGTTTAGCATTTCGGTGTTTGAAATACACAATGAAAAAGAAATGAATAAGTATTGTAATATTTCACGGTCAATGATAATTGCATACAACATATAATTTATTCTCCGTTACGATGTCAAAATATTGTAATAAATTATTAAAATATATCATTTCAACAGCAATCCAGGACAACAATAATTTTAAATGTCATCTATTTCTTCATATTTTATTTAGCCGATCATTTATATCTCATTAATGGAAAAGGAGCCTCTCACACATACAAAACATGCTATCACATTCTTGTTGGAAAAACATTTTAAAATGTGAGAGTTACCCTACTGCAGGAAAGGAAGTATAATTTATTTAAAGTAATATGGTTAAAAGAGGGAAAGGTGGAAGATTTCACGCATTCCCACAACTTGCATCATGTACGTATTATAATATTGTAGAAAACTCCTAAAAGTATATGTATTTCAGAAAATAAAATTAATAAACACGTAATATTCGATATTTCGAAGTCCACGGCACAGCAGACTTTGTTACCTTATTTTCCATAATATATTATAACATTAATAATATGTGTAGGCGTATATAGCCTACAATGGTCTTTGACAATAATTCTGAAATGGTTTCAGATAAAACCTAAAACCTTATCCAAAACAATTCTTAGGGCTCTACGTTCAAAAAATTATTCTTCCCATATTTCAATTTGTATTTGTATAATTACTGATAGTTTCAAAATAGCCTATTCAATGATGCTTGGTACAATATGTATAATAATATTAATTAAATATTGTTGTTCTGAGGTTCCTTAAGTTTATTTTTAGAATTTCCATATTGGTACAGAGATTTACAAACCTGTCTGCAAGTAATTAATTGTTTGCAAAGAAATTAAAAACGTAATTTCTAGACATTTATCATATTGAAAATTGGTCTACATAATTAAGCAGTCTGTGCGTAGGCTATACACGCTATAGTTAATATAAATCAGTTTTTGATTGTTTATCTTCTGTTTCGAACGTTATTTTAATATCACCTTAACAGTCCGCTCATTGTTTCGTCTATTCAATAAGTCCCTTTTTACTGAGAAACTGATTTAAGAATATTACATGCAATATACTAAAACTTCAATATCAACCACATAATAAGCAACTAATAAAGATAATGAGTAAAATAATTTTTACCGTCAGGGAGATGTAATTGTTGGAATAAATAAACGTCCTAATGAAACCAAATCATCGGTAAAACCTAGCTACCAGGTGTAACCAGCTGTCTGAGTCAGCAATCTGACGGAGAAATAAAGTTGGATGACAACTGAATTAATCCAAGATCCAATTTAGCGATGAACAAATACGACTATCATTCGTGGTGCTGGAAAATTTTCATTTCTGTCCACCTGCGTGCGGCTGTGCATCTGCGACATCTTGAGAATGTGTGTTGCTTTACTCTGTGGAAAGTACTGAGTGTTACTAAATATTTTTACATTGGTTTTAAACCGAAAACCCGCCCCCTATTTAAGGGTAACTATAACGACTTGGATTATAGGTATTAATATTCTAGACTATTATGAATAGAATTATCTATCACACGACGATATAAAATATTTTTTTATTATTAAGCTCCGAATGAATATTCAATAAAATGTATTACTCCTTTTTTTTATTATTAAATACTATTTGGTTTGTCTAAAATAAAAACTCACAGCTCTAAACAAAAATAATGGATTTATTTAAAATGGCAAATTAAACATTTCAATGCTTCAGAATTTCATTACTCTATTTTCCACAATATTAAAAAGGTCCTTTGGCAAGAAATAAAAATTTCAGTCAAATATATTAAACTCAAAATCAGAGTTCTCTTCTGAAATAAAATAATAATATTTTTAAATAAAAATCAAATAACACTTGGAAATAACTAAAATAAAACTGTTCCAAATCCAAGTTCACTCAAAATTCAAAATAATAAAATCAAACTTTTCTTTCCTCTAGTTGTACATTAACATTGAAGTCTTTGCAATTCAGATACAACTCTCTCAAACAATTATTAAAGTTGAATTATTTTCCAATAAAAAAAATTCACGATAAAACAGTTAAAATTAAATATAAATAAATTACTATATTTCCAAAATTCAATCAAATTTATTAACAAAGTTCAATTGTAATTCACTTTTCTTGCAAGTTTGAACCAAATGCAACTTGTTTGATTTAATTGTGCTTTATTGTTCATCAAAAATCAGTTATGCAGTTAGCGCTGAAATTTATATAAATTTAATGTTTCCTATAAAAAAAGACAACACATTTAATTTAATATCAGATCTGGAAGACTATATCAGTATAACGTACAACATATTTGGTGTTTACTTCAAAATCCCTCCTGGAAAAAAATTTAGAAAGGCAGCGAGCACTAGTGGATCTACTCACGATCAATACCAAAAAAGGGACGAAAATTATGAGCTGGCAGTTATAGTTCCCCCCACCCCCTTCTGATGGTCATCCGCGGAGTTCTCTCATTGGCCCAGCCGTATCCAACTTGAAAAACAATAGCCCTCTCAGATCTGACGCAACTGCAGTACACAAGACAAGATCAATTCTAGGAAGTGAACCGCCTTCCTAATAATCTAAAGTTACCAGCACTAACTTGCCCAAGGATTACATATTAGTATTTATCCTAACTTTTCACAATCTAATTAAAATTAAATCCCTCTATTTTTTTCCCAAAAATTTAATTTAATTTAAGTTTTAATCAAAAAAATCAACTAATGTAGCTTTAAAAACGCTACAGTAACCATGATGTTACTAAATATTTTAAGATAAATAAATTTGTAAGAAACTCCTTACACCCATAACTGATAAAAAATGTGACACATTAACACATATAGCCTAATATGCCATCATATAATACATTTTACATTAGTTAGCTGTGTAGAACCTTATTACTGTAACACTGTTACGGGACCCACCTTAAAGAAAAAACTAAAGGTATCAAACAACTATATGTACTGGTAAATATTTCATTCCTTGACTTACAATTTTCATACAAACTTACTTTCTAGAAATTAATCTAATACGGTGTATGATGCGAAATTTTTGTGTCAACTACTTTAATATATTATTCCCTTTCTGTCCATCTGTCCATAGCACATCTGTAAAATAAAATAAGCTATAGATGTGACATTTTTAATCGACATTGAGCAAACCCCGTTGAGTCTCCAGTGGCGTACTTCTAACTTTTAATAATATCCACTTATGTAGAGAGAGAAAGGTAAAATAATTCTCAGCATATTTCTCCAGCTACATACTCAATCACACGTTGTATACAAGTCCATGTAAAATGTTGGTATAACAATATTATCAACACAAAGTATACAAATAAAATAGAGGTGTACAATGTAGCAATATGATAAGGTAAAGAGAAAACCATTACAGAATAAAAGACGAATCTGGATTTAAAAAATTCTTACTATTAAAAAAGGGTTGAAAATTGTATTCAGCTTACTTTACATTATATTAATATAGAAGAAGTTTAGGATTTGGCATAAGCTATTTATTGTTGCGAAATAGATGGTTATATAGTCTTTATATTTTTCAATAATATATATATATATATATATATATATATATATATATATAGCCTAGTTAGTCACTAGTTAATATAATTCTGTAACTGTTATACATTAGGAGTAAACATTACCATTTAACCATAGTGTATGATTTTGAAAGCATATTACAATAAATAATTTAATGGATCACAATGAAGAAAACAAATTATTGGATGTGTCAGAATAGTAGTTCTATGTAAGTTACAACGTTTTAGTGCGGAACTACGTTCGGCAGATAGCGTCAGTGTTCAGTAACAGTATAATGCAGCTGTGCTGCTATCATAATGGGAGATATATAGGTGATTGTGTAACCGATATTATCTAGGAGACCATAGTCATGGAAGGGTTTGTAATGATGACGGTCAGTTACATGGGAGAGAAGGTGGGGCTGGGAAGGTAGATTAGTTTAGTACTAGTTCAGGCCGATGAAGGTCAATTGCTAGAAAAAATGTGTTTTGTATATTATATCAGTAATATATTTATTTAGGTGGAAAATTGGATTCGAAAAAAAGTTTTACATTTCAAAAGAAATTTACAATACTGTTTTATATGATAAATAAATAAAGGAAGTGCGATCAAAAATGGAAACGTTTTGTAAAAGCATATGTAGTTTCATTATCACAATTGAACATTTAAAACAAAAGTCATTTTATTAACTCTAAAGACACTTCCAGCAATGCGAAAGTTGACTTCAGCTTCAGTCCACCTTCCTCTTAGCGAATCTTTTAGGATCAGACGCTGTCATCGCCGTTACCACGTTAATAATCTGTACAGTTTAAATTCATATAACCGTACAATTATACACTCAAACAGTTCTCGAACTCTAGATCCTGTTGGTATCTTGCAGTACGATATGAATATCATAATTAGCTTACATGTACAACATATGTACATTATAAAAACTATAACTTTGATAATACATCACAATTGTCTGAGTGGTAGTGACACATATCATTCTCCAGGCTGGGAGTTGTTCATTTCTCTTTGTCTGTACGTTTGTCCTCCACACGAAATCTTGAGAGGGAACATATCTATAGACATGACCTTATGGGAAACTATTAAGGGAACGAGAAAATTGCAGAAGAAATCAATCTGGAAGGAGTAGAATTATGTGACCTTTTAACATCTGAGATCGTAATAACACAAGCAGTCTAACCTAATAAGTTTCCGAATCTAAATTGTACATGCAAATTTAACAACATTATCTTTGAAAAAATGTGCAACAAGTATTAAAAAAAGATGTACCAACAAATCGATATTAGGGCATTATAACGAGTTATGCGGTACAATAAATTTGACCCCAAAAAATGTTTTCCACCCATCAGCTCTAGCACAAATAAATGTACATTTTTATAAAATATTTACGTAAAGTTTTGGAATACATAGAATGTTTAGTGCCAAGTATTACATATAACAAAGTCTTTTCTCAAAACAACCAAAAATTAAGTAAATCTTAGTGTTTATATTATGACTCAACAACTTTGAAATGAAATTCTAGTAGTTCATAGTAATTTATTTATTGTGCTGAGCTGACAGTTTCTTAATCAATGCCCTGTTTACAAAGCTTTCAACAAATAATATTTCCCACTTTATTCTACATACATTTAAGTATTTAGTAACTATTAGTAACTTTATCGTTGAGTACAAAGTTTCAATTAAACCAAAAAATTGTGTTTAACTATATTTATAAATGCTTTTGAATCGGTTTATTAAATACGTATTTATTAGTATTTAAAATAATATGCTTAATGTATTATTAATTGAAAATATGAACATCAAATGTTATACTACAAATTGTTGTCTTTCAACGTATGACATAGTTGGTATTTAGTATAGAGAAAGAAAGATTTTCACATCACAATTTTAGTAAAAATTCTTCATTGTTAAACCAAATTATACTATCTGACCTATTTGTAAGTAACTGGTTTTTGGTGTAAAAATAATAATATTATTAATGAGTTATAAGTGATATGCACTGAATTAATTATATCCAAGGTAGGCAAGTTTTCTAACAGCAATAATAAAATGTTGCTAGCTTCTAAAAATAATTTTGTAATGTTGCCCATACATTACAGTACAACTATATTTGAAAACTAAAGTAACTGAAATTTATAAGTATATATACATATATATATATATATATATATATATATAAGTAAATATATTGTGTTTAGTAACGTTTGGTAGTTCTTAAATTATTTAGGTAAGTCTCTTGACAAATAGCAATAACATAAATAAAAAATTATATATATATATATATAAAACTGTTAAATTTTTAGAGATAAATTCGTTAAATAGCATATAAATATTCCTTATGTTTTATGAATATAAAAAACCTTTTTAGAAAATGAATCACCTGTTTTGTTTGATTTTAAATATGTACATTTAAAATTCAAATTCCATTTATTAATGAAAGTTTAGAAACAGTAACTATTTCCACAGTATTTGTCTTACAACCTAAAAGGCATAGCAACATTTCTGTTGTTAAGTTTTACTTGACGTTATATTGCAGCTTTTATGTAAGTACTTGCCTGAGATTTATGTATACATAATTAAAAATATTAATACAAATTTGCTTATACAAAAACTATATTCCATTAAATAGTAACCAAAGAAATCTATTTATATTTTGTCGAATTTCAAAATTGTGTTTTTCATTCAAACTACTAAAAAGACACTTTAGGATGGTTATTTCAATAATTTGATCATACTAAACAAAATAAACTAAAGACATTATTTTGTTTTGTAAAATAGTAATATTTTGGCTGTTGATGGTTTGTTACTAACATAAATCCCATTTAATAAAAGGGAAATAGGTCGTGTGAAACATTTTTGGGAGTTTAAATAACACTTCGATAATGCCTAAACACCCAGAGTCAATTTTTAGGTGTTTAATATTTATGTAAAGACACCATGACTCCTTTTAAATCTTAAAAATAGAACATATAACCGTATATTTTTTAATTCTCGTTCAGATATATTTAACCCAAATAGTATGTTGTGTAAGGAGATTGTTTTCTCAGTTATGGAATCTGAAAACTGTGTACTCTGTGATGTCAAGTGCAACCACCAATCCATATCAGTCAAGGGTCTTGGCAAACATTGACTTTGCGTAATCCCACTCTCAGGGAGTAATGTATATAGAGTTGTAACCTAAGCAAATAGCAATTAATAAATAATTAGCACACATACACACAAGAAGCTTAACCATGTAGCCATTATAATACATCGATATTATATTTGTATTTGGCGGGTAGTCTTATCATTATCTTTACTTCATTATAATGTTACTTGTGATTATAATAAATGGAAATGTGCTCAGTACAAAACAATGTTACTACCAAATTAAGATAAAATTTAAATTTAAAACACTGATTTCAATGGATATACTGAACGTTACTTTCAAAAGTTGTTTTAATGCCTCCATACATTTCTTTATTTTTATGATACAATCATTTGTATAAGAATTTCTGCTAATTAAATATTCGAAAATATTGCTTTTACCTTTGACATGAAGTAAAGTCAATATGAGATCACGCATTTGCTCACATTTTCTGTGTACTTCTCAAAATCTATAATGTGTCTTCCCAACACAATTTATAGTTAGCTGACATTCGCTGTATAACATTGTAAGTTGCCAACTTCTCAAGTTACTTGATACTACCTAGTTGTTCCTCAAACTACACAATACTCAGGCACGGTCAGATTAACGATACATTGTAAAGTTAGTTTAATGTATTTTGAAACATTCTAAGAGCATAAATTAGGCATATAGGCTACGTTTTGAAATAATAAGCTTCTCAAACCTGCGTAGGTGTGTATATTCTTCCAAAAAGTAAAATTAACTTCCGTTTGAAAATAATATAAGTCTCACTATTTATTACATCATGGGCATGTTATGTGAAAAACTAATAACTTTCACTTTCACTTTGAGATACGTCCTCGCTGGCCTAAAATAGTTAGTTGTTACTGAGACCACGTATCATTAAATATTGGTTACATCTCCGAGTTTCGTCATAGTAAGTATAAAATAATACAAGTCTCACGATTTATTACATCATGGGCATGTTATGTGAAAAACTAATAACTTTCACTTTCACTTTGAGATACGTCCTCGCTGGCCTAAAATAGTTAGTTGTTACTGAGACCACGTATCATTAAATATTGGTTACATCTCCGAGTTTCGTCATAGTAATTATAAAATAATATAAGTCTCACGATTTATTACATCATGGGCATGTTATGTGAAAAACTAATAACTTTCACTTTCACTTTGAGATACGTCCTCGCTGGCCTAAAATAGTTAGTTGTTACTGAGACCACGTATCATTAAATATTGGTTACATCTCCGAGTTTCGTCATAGTAATTATAAAATAATATAAGTCTCACGATTTATTACATCATGGGCATGTTATGTGAAAAACTAATAACTTTCACTTTCACTTTGAGATACGTCCTCGCTGGCCTAAAATAGTTAGTTGTTACTGAGACCACGTATCATTAAATATTGGTTACATCTCCGAGTTTCGTCATAGTAAGTATAAAATAATATAAGTCTCACGATTTATTACATCATGGGCATGTTATGTGAAAAACTAATAACTTTCACTTTCACTTTGAGATACGTCCTCGCTGGCCTAAAATAGTTAGTTGTTACTGAGACCACGTATCATTAAATATTGGTTACATCACCGAGTTTCGTCATAGTAAGTATAAAATAATATAAGTCTCACGATTTATTACATCATGGGCATGTTATGTGAAAAACTAATAACTTTCACTTTCACTTTGAGATACGTCCTCGCTGGCCTAAAATAGTTAGTTGTTACTGAGACCACGTATCATTAAATATTGGTTACATCTCCGAGTTTCGTCATAGTAATTATAAAATATCTTTTGTAACCTATAATGATAACCAATATCCGAAATACTGTTGTCAGTAACTAACTTTAAACAAAGAGTATAACATTTGTTTGATTCTCTCACTTTATATTTTAAAAACTGCGATTCTTAAACTTATTCAAAAACTTAAATCTCAAATGGATCAGAAGGTTGGAATATTTGTCATAATTGTCACCGAAGTAAACTCAAGAGTGTTGGAAGTTAATTTAAAACCAATATGCCCACGATGACCCCTTGTGAAACCGCGGGTAACTGCTAGACTAAGTGTATTTTCCATCAATATCGGATTATAATATTCCACGTGGATGGTTTTCGCGCACTGCTGCGTGATATTGGCCAGATGTTTGATCTTGTTCAAACACAAGCAAACAATCCCGCTATCAGTCATCCATGTCTGACCACTGAAGTGGAGTTTATTCCTTTTGTACCGAAATAGTTTATCTTCAGATTTTTTATATTTTTATATGTATTTTATCGATTGAAATAATACACTGTATCTATTTGCCACGTTTATAATAAAATAAAACGCAAAATGACGTGTTTTCATAATAGGATCCATAAATAAATAAATATGACAGATACGGCTAAATAAAAAATAATTGAATCTGAAAAAGTAAGCACTCTGTGGTGTAATGGTAGCACATTCACCCGGCAAGTGAGAGATCCGGGTTCGACTCCCGGAGGAGCAAGTACTTCAATGTTTATTGAAATTAAATAAGGCTATTGCCATTTATACAATTTAATGTCAATAAAAGACGTTTGACAGGTATTTGGTCTTCCGATCATATGTTAGTTTGCTTATTTAAACGCATATGTGAGAGATACGGCCAAATACAAAATAATTGAATCGGAAAAAGTAAGCGCTCTGTGGTGTAATGGTAGCACATTCACCCGGAAAGTGAGAGATCCGGGTTCAATTCAGTATTAATATATAATATTAATACAATTTACACTACGGAAAATATTTGTTCCGCCGGGACTCGAACCCGGATCTCTCGCTTGCCGGATGTGTGTGCTACCACTACACCACAGAGCGCTTACTTTTTCCGATTCAATTATTTTGTATTTGGCCGTAATGCGTTTGAATACCCAAACAAACATATGATCGGAAGACCAAATATAATCTGTCAACCGACTTTTATTTAAATTAATTACATTTATGTAAATGGAAATAACCAAATAGATCTGCATTCGCCCATTAACCACCTACGACTAAACGTAAGTAGCAATCGTCACTTCAGAAATAAGATGGCGGCATAAAAGGTGGTTCTAATGTTGTACTTTCCACCCAATTTTTTAATTTTCTCCGATAATCTCGGTACATAAGGTATTGACCTATACGCACATTTATCACCATTCTGCTTTTCTGACTGAGGAATTATTCTTATGGTTCACTTGCACGTATTTATTACTAATTGAGGGTTTATATTGCGTCTAAGTTCCTATTCAACTTTCATAAGTTCCTCTTTAATTACAACTTTATATGAGCATAAGCTCTTTGTTGTATCAAATAATGAGAAGGCCACTCCTTCTTGGACAGATTTGTAATGTGTTGATTGCTAATTTAAATATTTTCCTTGATATTAAGGATTTCAAATTTTAAAGATATTAAAATAAACAAGAAGGAAGGAACAGCAACTAAAAATAAGAGCTTTTGATAAATATACATGTATATATATATATACATGTATATTTATCAAAATTTAGGTATAATGTATTTAGACTATACTCTGGAATGACACTTTTGGACCGTTTGTTTTGATATGAAGTAGGGAGTTCCTGTGCTACACGCTTTAATATGCGAAAATTACGAGGGAAAAACAAGAAATTGTTATTTACCCTGATAAAAAGTAGTAAACCGTTTAGCCAGAGAAAAAGTATCCTATATCCTAGAACTTAGCGAATTCAATCACAATTTTACTTGATTCCAATATTTCTATTGTCAGTTTAAAAATTTTAATTTATAATTTGTTACGATGGTAAAACAATAAACGTTAGCTAATCGAAGATAAATATTGTATCACTACCAAGTGCGGCTCAGGAGCCCGGAGTATTCCATAAGCGGATCTCGGGTAGGTTGTAAGCTGTATAGAGCTTTGTTGTTCTAGGTGCCTTGTAGCTGTACATTCAGCTTTCATTGTATCGTACCACTATTTAATCGTAGATTAAAACACCATTAATGCCGGGATACACATAACGCGCACCGCGCCTGACACGTGAGTCGAATTGCAGCGCAGTTTTCAACCTGCAAATCCACACATGTCAGCACCGTCACTGATAGTTTAAACTTTGACGGCACGGTGTGGTCTAAGAGTCGGATCAGTCATGGGTACAGAGTATTTATTAAAGGAAGTAAACAAGGAATAATTTCTTACTGCGCAAAACTGCAAAACACATTAGATGGCATTTAAAATGTTTTTAATAGTAAAAAGTTATAAATTGTGTTATCCATAGTGGTTTTTGAGCAACTACATTAAAATAATGTAAAATATATTTGTTTTATTAAAAAATTACAAGATTTGATTTATTTTGTGCAAAAACTGTATTTATTTGGGAGGTATTGAAATTACATGTAAAAAATCTTTAAATTATTTTCTAGGGCTTGGATTTAAAATTGTTCTAAATACTTTCATATTTATTTTATTCTTCAAAATACAGTGCAGTCTTGAAATTAAAATACTTTATTTAAAGTGATAAGGTTTAAGAGTATTAAAAAAACATTATATTATAGTACATATTTTACAAATATCTAGTGTGACTTGCCAGTTGTAATAAAGGAATTACAAAATGACGCAAGGCCGATTCCCGTGTCGGGCGTGGTGTGGGCATGTGGGTATGTGTGTCCCCGACCTTAGAGTGCAGTATAGGAGCCAGTAGTATTTCATAAGGGATCTCATGTAAGCTGCATAGAGAAGTTTAATGTTAGGTTCCTTGTAAATAAACATTCACCTTTAATTGAACCACAATATAATCGTAGCTAATTATTATATCACTATCAAAGTACTGTTCAAGAACCAGGAGTATTTCAAAATGGATCCCATGTACACTGTAAGCTGTTAAGAGCAGTAGAGTGTTAGGCGCCTTGTAGCTTATCTTATCCATTCATTCAGCTTTCTTTGTACCATTATTTAATAGTAGCTAAATATTAAATCACTACTACAGTCCTGCTCAAGAACTAGGATATTTTTAAAAGGGATATCATGTACACTGTAAGCTGTTAAGAGCAGTATAGTGGTAGGGGCCATGTAGCTTATTTTATCTATACATCCGTCTTTCTTTGTACCACTACTTAATCGTACCTAAAAATTATATCACTACTACAGTCGAACTCAAGAACCAGGAGTATTTCAAAATGGATCACATGTACTGTACACTGTAAGATGTGTAGAGTAGTAGAGTGTTAGGCGCCTAGTTCCTTATTTTCTGTATACATTCAGCTTTATTCTTACCACTATTTAATCGAAGATAAGCATTATATTACTACTACAGTCCAGCTCAAGAACCAGGAGTAGTCAATAAGCGGATCTCAGGTAAGCTGTAAGCTGTGTTGAGTTGTGTAGTATGAGGAACCTTGAGGCAATACTTTCTGATTTCATTGCAGTATACCTTTACTTAATCTTTTTAAACTGAAAATGTAAGGAATTGTAGGTGTTCCGTTTTATAATGATAAACGTTTTGGGTAACTGTCGTCTTTAACACAAAACAGTGACGTGCTTTAAAGTGATAAATGTCAATATGTAGTGACACACTGTAGTTAGTCAATACATATTGAAGCTCTACTATCTAAATTTGTTGTATACTTCAATTTATACAGATCTGACCGGTTAATTAGTAGAAAACTTGTCATACGAGCTGACATAAGGGAACAATACCATAAATAACAGCTTCCTCCTATATTAATTTTTAAAATAAGCTATGTAGTGGCTGAAATATGTCTATTGTATGTGTTGTTATTATAATGTAATTTATACGTTTCTATAAACCAGGGTGTCATGTTTATATTGTTATATAATTGATATTGAAGGAGGAATAATTGGATTACCAGAGTGGCGTTAAGCAGCGTATTGTACCATTAAGGTCGGTAACAATATTGTTGCTATTGTATACTGACTAATTGTATTATTACCATTAACTGTTATCTACCTACATACCTTGCATCAACGTAGTTCGGAAATGTCTATCTTGCCTAAGTATTGTCTTTACGTTAAGAGACGAAGAACCTGCAATAAGATATAGTGGTGTACTACAAGCTGTGCTAAACTTCATAGCACAATAATTTCGTCCATTTCAAATCCTTGGCTATTTTGTGGTGCTAACTGTTAAGACTATGCAGTAACTAATAAAGGCATATAATACTACCGCACTAAGCTGTAGTAGCAAACTGCAGTACAGGATACTGTATTCTGATTATGTGGGTAAAATATAATTGAGGAAATACATAATACTAATATGTATTTCTTGAGTACTAAATATGTATCAACAACAAGTATTTTTATATATTTCTTGTTTTTATACATGTTTTTGGAGATTCCCATCAAACTTAATGGCTCTATTTCCCAAAAATATTTTGAAACTGAGCCAATTGACGAATTGGTAACTCATATTTTGTCTAAAATAAATCCTAATTAATGTACTAATTTACTTTTACAGTAATAAAGAACTGTTATATGTATATTTACATGTTGTTTTAAATACTCTTAATTGTTATTAAAGTTTTATTGGATCTAACAAGTGAAATACAAAATAAAACTTAAAAGTAATTAATAAAATTATATTTGTAATTAACTACAGCTTTTAAATTTTCATGGTTTGAGGATAAAAGATCGTCTTAATACTTCTTTACATAATAAATAAACAAAATAAAATAGTTTTCATTTATCTTTGAACTCATTTTCATATTTTTATTAATAATATTCTACTAGAATACTAAGTTAAAATAGAAAATTTTTAAATCAATTGTTTAATACAGGTGAAACAGAGAGAAACTCCACTGAATCACGTTTTATTATCATTTTACCTTTGTTCAATATCGCAATCAACTGCACGTAATGAGACAATATTCAACTATCATTATTTATGCGCAATTGAGTATTGTATGATGCAGATGAGTTTTAATGTTCTATTGCAAACTTCTCTATTAGACTATATTTAAAACTGTATCTTATTATCTTCTATTCTATATTCTAACAAACTAAACTTGTTTACTATTTAAGCGTTATTTTCAGTAATATTTCGTTAATTTGTATTTTGCATTGTATTGAATAATCATCCAATCAGCAGTTATTCCAAAAGTACAATAGTGGTTTTTATAATTGGCTCTTAGGTTGTTGTAAATTGTACAGAATTTCAGGTTTTGAAGTATCATATATTCTGACGTCGTAATTAGATAAAGTTAAATATAATTAATACATTAGTATATAATCATTTATAAAATATTCTTTCATTTGGTTTTAATAAACAATTATCCAGTTTTTTATTCTTTTTTACTTTTGTACATTTACTTCATGTCACTTGTTAAATGCTTAGTAAATACTGGTTTTTGTTTACTACTTAAAAAATCCTACCACTAACTAAACAAAAAAGTGGAATGTATGGAGTGTGAAAAAGTGGCATGAACAAAATTTCTCACATTTTTAATAAATACCATATAAAAACGACCACAGTTACGATTATGCCAAATGTGTAATGAGTGTTGATATCTAAGGTAATCCATGATTACCTATATGTATATATATATATATATATATATATATATATATATATATAATTAATTTCAATAAACATTGAATCACAAAAAGGACTTGCTCCGCCGGGAGTCGAACCCGGATCTCTCACTTGCCGGGTGAATGTGCTACCATTACATCACAGAGCGCTTACTTTTTCCAGAGCGCTAAATTATTTTGTATTTGGCCGTATCTGTCACATATGCGTTTAAATAAGCAAACTAACATATGATCGGAAGACCAAATACCTGTCAAACGACTTTTATTTACATTAAACTGTATAAATCGTAATAGCCTTATTTAATTTCAATAAACATTGAATCACAAAAATTACTTGCTCCGCCGGGAGTCGAACCCGGATCTCTCACTTGCCGAGTGAATATGCTACCATTACACGGCAAGTGAGAGATCCGGGTTCGACTCCCGGCGGAGCAAGTAATTTTTGTGATTCAATGTTTATTGAAATTAAATAAGGCTATTGCCATTTATACAGTTCAATGTATATATATAATTAAATATATATATTATATCTATATATATAAGTTAAATTAAATATATTAAAGACATATGATTACATGTATATATTAGCTATACTGGAGAGACTGAGAAAAAGAGAGAGAGAGAGATTTTGATGTATTAGAGATTGAGCGTATTAAATTGTGTCCAAGTTATCCATGCTCCCTAACTGATTGAAATCGATATAATGTTTTATATATTTTATTACATATTAACTTTATTTTTTAAGTCAAAATGTTTAAACACGTACTTAAAATATTCTCCACCTATTTTGTGTGAAGGAACAGTAACACGTATTCTTAAATGCTTTATTATTAGTAATGTATAAAGTGTCTAACGGAATATAATTCAAACCCATGTATTTTAAAAATTGAGATTTATTTATTGGATTGAATTATGTAAATTACAATGGTCGAAATTAGACGCTTTACGACCATGAAAGTTCACTCAGAACATGTATGTATATTACATGTATTGGAAAAACAAAACCAACACCATGACAACAAAAATACCTTAGACGGTAGTATATTACAATGCCCATAATTATACATTCTTTGACATATTTTATTGATCATGCCAATAATGAAATTTCACTCTTACCGTTTAAAATACAGGTATAACTCTTTCAAATCTAAAGTGCTGATTATGGGTTACGAGCAACTCTGAACCTGTTCTCTACTAACATTAAAATAATATCGAATTAAATTATTGCTAATTTCGTTTCTATGACACATAAGAGTAGATACCAAAAATAAATACTAAATAGATAAGGATTTCTACTTAAAATCCCGCTAGAGTGGCCTTAAATAATTAAAATGTATTAAAATCGTTCCATTTATTCAACCAAATATCTTGTAATTTTGTAAAAGAATTCTATTTGTTTCACAGGAATCCAAACCCGTGTATTATTGTGAAAGAAAGTGTGAAAATCTGTATTATTATCCGACAGTTTCTTGTAAAATGTTGTCTATTTGTGTATTACATATCTGTCAAAACATCGCGAGTAGATATACACGTATACACAGAGATTGGAGTGGGGATGAACCTGCATTAGAACACGTGTGTGCGTCGGCTCCTGAATTTTTAATCGCGTTTGACGGGTTCTAATAGTTTTTATGTTTTGAAAACTATACGTACGTGACAGTGTTGGATTACGTTACCGTCTTATCGGAACCAATAAGTGCTGCCGGAACTGTAGAGAGAGAAAACCTAATTTAAGCCATTAATGTTCCGGTCTCCGCCTGGTCTTCGGTCAGGATCAAAGGTCAAGCGAGTGCCTCTACAATCTACTGATAAGAAAGGTTTGGAGCGCTCCTTATCTGATCCGTCCGCCTCACCTTCACCGATGCCTGGAGGTAAACAGACCCCGACTACGGCCCACCAATCCATCGAGGCGTGCGTGGGGGAATGTCTTTCTCACGCCGGCGCCGTTGACGCCCTTGTGGCAAAACTGAAGGTTGTGGTCGAGGAAGCTGTCCAGACTGCGCTCTTGAAAGCCAATCAAGAGATCAGCCGACTCAGCGAGGAGCTGATAAAACTGAGGACGGATATGGTGAGGATGGAGGTGGCGCACGCGGAGCGGGTGGATGACTTGGAGCAGTACACCCGGCGGAGCAACGTCCGTGTCTACGGTGTACCCGAGGAACAGGGGGAGAACACCGACGCCCTGGTTGTGAAGCTCTGCCAGGAGAAGCTGGGGCTGGAGATTACGGAGGCGTCAATCAGCCGCTCCCACAGGGTTGGAAGACCTCAACCTCCAGCGGCTGACGGCAGAACCAGGCCTCGGGCAATAATCGTCCGCTTCGTGAGCCACCGGGACCGCCGAGCAGTCTACGCCGCCAAGAAGAGACTGAAGGGTACCGGCGTGGTGGTACGCGAGGACCTGACGGCGCGGCGCCAAGAGGTGTACCGGCGGGCGGTCGAGGTCCATGGGCTGCGCAGCTGCTGGACCAGCGACGGCCGAGTTATGTGGGTGGACAGCCGTGGACACAAAGGCAAGGCTACAAGGTTGGCGGACGTAAAGTAACCTATTGATTTAAAGTAGCTTAAATTAGAAGTATTTCATTTTTTTTTTAATTTAAAACTATTTATAATTTATTATGATTTTTGTTTTCTATAGGTAAAGTAAAAGTAAGGCTTGATTTTTTTTCCTTTTTTATTATGTATATATGTTTGTATATGTATATGGTAATGTACGTGTTATTACTTTATATTGTGTTTTACACTGCACTCGGTTTTGAATAGCATAAAAAAACATGTAATAAACCATTAATGATTTTAAATAGAAAACATTATCAACACTGCGATCTACATGGGAAAATAACTTTTGTTTTTCTTTTTCATTTGTGTTAGCACAAGATCTTCTTTATTTTGTTAGTATCTTATTATTTCGACTACCGTAATTAATTATATAAATTTATAAACCTTTAGTTTTATACAGCATTTTATTATTGTATTCCATTGTTATAATTATTTTATTATTGCACCCCTATTTTATTTTATTTTATTTTCGCACAAGGAGCCGTACAGCATGTAACTGTGTTTTTGGCTCAGGTAAAAAATAGTTAAGAGCATTATTGAGTGGATGAGTGTGTGTGTGAGTGTGTGTGGGTATGTCAGTGCCGCGGCCGCGGGCCGGGGCGGGCGTGTCGCGCCACCGTGGACTGTGGACCCAGGATAGCGGGTCCGCACAGCTGTCGCCGCACCGACGACGACCGGTCCCCCTCCCCTCCCCGCCTCATCCCTCCACAGCTGATATCTTATCTAGCTCCTTAGCGCCTTACCCTAGACACTTGAAAAGCCGCACATATTAATGCTCAGTCGCTGAGGGGGCATATTGATGAGATCAGAGAAATATTTCGGCCTCAAAATTTTGATCTGATTGGCATTTCGGAAACGTGGCTCAAGCCGAGTATTCGTATAAAGTGAGGTGGCCCTTCCCGGATATACTCTGCAGCGGAACGACAGACTGGGAAAGGACAGGTGGAGGTGTTGCGGTTTATGTCCGGGAGGGCTTGAGATGTAAACAGCTTGCGTTATCTCCATCTGAGTACTCGGCCAGGCCCGAATTCATTTTCATTGAAATTGGCTTGTCTGGTTCGGATGTACTATTACTGGGAGTGTGTTATCGCCCGCCTAGGACTGGTCATCTGGCAGACTTTGAAAATGCTCTCTTGCAACTTATGCATGGATATAGTCGAATATTGATCATGGGCGACTTCAATACTGATTTACTGAAAAACAATCACGACTATGACTATAGACAACTGACTTCTATTCTCGATTCTTGTAATCTGACAATACTGCCACTGGAACCGACACACACCACACTGCCGGATCTGACACTCTTCTTGACCTTATGGTTGTTTCAGAACCACAGCAATATCGTCCTTCATGGGCAACTTCCAGTCCCTGCCATATCAAAGCATGACCTAATCTATTGTGTTTATTTTGTAAATATACCTAAGGCTCAAGTTAGATTCATAAAATACAGAGACTTTAAAAATATGGATGAGGCTGCGTTTTATGTCTGATATTTTGATGATTCATGGCAAAACCTTGAAAACCTTGAATCTGTAGATGATATGGTGGATGATTTTAATAAAACCATCATGGGTGTTTATGACAAACATGCACCTATAGTGACAAAGCGTATTAGTAAAAGGCGTCCAGTGCCCTGGATGACAAACGAAATTCTCAGTCTGATGGCACGTCGCGACAGTCTGTACAGGAGAGCGAGGCGCTCCCAAGATCTTATACTTATGGACCAGTACCGTGAACTTAGGAATAGGGTTTAAGCAGCTTCTACGCAATTCCAGACTGAGATACACGCGAAGTCTTTTTGAGAACAGAAAACAGTCGTCAAGCGACTTATGGCGAAAAGTTAAAAGCCTTGGGGTGGGAAAGCAACGTGAATCACATCAGGTCCATATCCCATTGAATGAATTAAATACCTTTTTCACTTCTTGTAG
This sequence comes from Homalodisca vitripennis, assembly GCF_021130785.1. Classification (NCBI taxonomy): domain Eukaryota; kingdom Metazoa; phylum Arthropoda; class Insecta; order Hemiptera; family Cicadellidae; genus Homalodisca; species Homalodisca vitripennis. Next base: position 2,726,469 of record NC_060209.1, read on the forward strand.
TCCAACTATCAACCAAGGTCAAGTGAATGACTACTTAACCTATCTTCATAACTTACCTGATCACAGGCGAAATTATCCTGAGTTTACTTTTAAGCCAGTGATTACAGGGTGACGTGTGTTGAGGGCTATACGCCGTATCCGCAGCAATGCTGTTGGGGTGTGACGGTATTCCAATACGCCTCATTAAAAATATCCTCTTTGCTGTCCTCCCTATTATTACTTTAATCTTCAACACGTCATTAAGAAGCTGTGTTTTCCCTTTTCAATGGAAGTCTGCCCTTGTCCTGCCCCCTCAACAAGATCTCAGCTCCAGTGTCATGCTCGGATTACAGGCCGATAAGTATTCTACCTGCACTATCTAAAGGCCTTGAGAGAATAGTGCACTGTCAAATTACTGAATATCTGACTAACTATAACATATTAAGTGACTACCAATCTGGTTTTCGCACAAACCACAGTACTGAAACTGCACTGCTAAAGGTAACTGATGACATACGACTTGCCATGGACCATAGACAGGGCACAATTCTTACTCTCTTTGATTTTTCTAAAGCTTTCGACAGCGTTAAACCACAAGTTACTGTTAGCTAAATTAAGGGTAGTAGGGTTTTTCTGATCATGTTCTTAATTGGCTGAGATCATACCTGTCAGAAAGAAGGCAGTGTGTCAAGGTTGCTGACGTGACTTCGGACTGGGGGTGTGTTACTTGTGGGGTGCCTCAGGGTTCTATCCTGGGTCCCCTACTCTTTGTACTGTATGTAAATGACATTCACAGAGTTCTCAAATACTGCAGGTATCACATGTACGCTGATGACCTACAAATCTACTTGCACTTCGACGTTAACTCCATTAACGACTGCATCAACAGGATGAATGACGACATTAAAAATATTGTTTTTATGGTGTGGAAACCATGGGCTTACACTAAACCATGCAAAAACCAAACCAATACTTATATGCCACACACGTTTACGGAACTTTCTGGACCCGAACACTATTGAATCCTTTAATTATTGACGGAACTACTCTACCATACTACGAAACAGTGAAAAAATCTTGGTTTGACATTTAACTCGAATTTGACTTGGACGGAAGCGGTGAGGGATATATGTAAAAAAGTCTTCGCATCTGTCCACTCACTGAAACGCTTACAAAGATTTCTAACCTGAACGGATCAAACTACTGTTGACAAAATCACTAGTACTTCCACACTTCAATTACTGCAACTCTGTGATGAATGACATGACGGTAGCACTTAGTGAGAAGCTGCAAAGGACTGAAAACTACTGTTTACGTTACGTTTATGATGTGAGACGAGACCAACACATTACACCGTACTATATTCAGGAAATATTTTGAAATTAAAGAACAACGATCAATCAAAATACTAAATTTAGTTCATTCAATTTTACAATCTGGATTTCCAAAATATTTTTCAAACTATTTCCAATTTATATCTCATGATAGTGTAAGAAGCACTCGCTCTGGTTCTCGTACCTTAAGAATGCCCCAACACAGGACTGTAGTATTTGATAGATCTTTTCAAGTGATGGGTTGTCGTCTGTGGAACTCCCTCCCCACAAGAAGTCACTTCCATTGAGGGAGATCGGCGGTTTGTGGCGGCACTGAAACGTTTTGTACCATGAAACGGTTGGTCGGGGCGGATCCGTCTCTAGGGGTCTGTGGGTGTGGTGCTGGCATTGTGTGTGAGGAGTAGTGAGTAAGGCAAACCGCATATATATTATTTATTTCAAAAATATTCTTATTATATGTTTATAAATTATTGTTATTAGGTATTAATTATAGTTTTTGGTTATTATTAAAGATGGAAGTTGTAGTATTATTTTGTGTCATGATTGTATACTTATATTTTTATTTATTTTTATTTAGAAGTATCATATTTATAATTTTTTTAGTGTTTAGATTAATGTTTGATTTAATGTATTTAGTAAGGTATATTAGTGTCAATATTAATTTGGTTAATATTTGTCATGTTGTTTATTGTTCTGCTTATTTATCAGACAGGTTAAGTGTAAGAAAGGGCCATGAGGCCCTAACTTTGCCTGTTTAAATAAACAAATTTTCATTTCATTTCATTTCATTTCAGACAGAAATGCACTTTTAATGCTCTTTTATCGACAGTTTTTTGTAAAATGTTGTCTATTTGTGTATTACACATCTGTCAAAACATCGCGAGTAGATATACACGTATACACAGACAGAAATGCACTTTTAATGCTCTTTTATCGACAGTTTCTTGTAAAATGTTGTCTATTTGTGTATTACACATCTGTCAAAACATCGCGAGTAGATATACACGTATACACAGACAGAAATGCACTTTTAATGCTCTTTTATCGACAGTTTCTTGTAAAATGTTGTCTATTTGTGTATTACATATCTGTCAAAACATCGCGAGTAGATATACACGTATACACAGACAGAAATGCACTTTTAATGCTCTTTTATCGACAGTTTCTTGTAAAATGTTGTCTATTTGTGTATTACACATCTGTCAAAACATCGCGAGTAGATATACACGTATACACAGACAGAAATGCACTTTTAATGCTCTTTTATCGACAGTTTCTTGTAAAATGTTGTCTATTTGTGTATTACACATCTGTCAAAACATCGCGAGTAGATATACACGTATACACAGACAGAAATGCACTTTTAATGCTCTTTTATCGACAGTTTCTTGTAAAATGTTGTCTATTTGTGTATTACACATCTGTCAAAACATCGCGAGTAGATATACACGTATACACAGACAGAAATGCACTTTTAATGCTCTTTTATCGACAGTTTCTTGTAAAATGTTGTCTATTTGTGTATTACATATCTGTCAAAACATCGCGAGTAGATATACACGTATACACAGACAGAAATGCACTTTTAATGCTCTTTTATCGACAGTTTCTTGTAAAATGTTGTCTATTTGTGTATTACACATCTGTCAAAACATCGCGAGTAGATATACACGTATACACAGACAGAAATGCACTTTTAATGCTTTTTTATCGACAGTTTCTTGTAAAATGTTGTCTATTTGTGTATTACATATCTGTCAAAACATCGCGAGTAGATATACACGTATACACAGACAGAAATGCACTTTTAATGCTCTTTTATCGACAGTTTCTTGTAAAATGTTGTCTATTTGTGTATTACACATCTGTCAAAACATCGCGAGTAGATATACACGTATACACAGACAGAAATGCACTTTTAATGCTCTTTTATCGACAGTTTCTTGTAAAATGTTGTCTATTTGTGTATTACATATCTGTCAAAACATCGCGAGTAGATATACACGTATACACAGACAGAAATGCACTTTTAATGCTCTTTTATCGACAGTTTCTTGTAAAATGTTGTCTATTTGTGTATTACATATCTGTCAAAACATCGCGAGTAGATATACACGTATACACAGACAGAAATGCACTTTTAATGCTCTTTTATCGACAGTTTCTTGTAAAATGTTGTCTATTTGTGTATTACACATCTGTCAAAACATCGCGAGTAGATATACACGTATAGACAGACAGAAATGCACTTTTAATGCTCTTTTATCGATAGTTTTTTTTAATTCTAAGACAGCAACAATGTTTTAAAATCATGTAATACTAAGCAGTTTTAATGAAATGTATAACAACTAAAGTCAAAGTAAGGTCAACATGTAGCATAATTTTATACATGTTGTATCAAAAAATTATATATTTTACATTTATTTTAATTCAGGACAGAATATTCATAAGTAAAGTTACATGAGGTTACATTTACGTAACACTGTATACCCCTGATGTTGTACGATTCATGTTATTTTCTCTCACTTCCTCTCCTGCTGTTCCCTCTATCAACCTCACTCCCATTGTTAGGCTCCTCATTGTCTCCTTTGTCTGCGTCGTACATTGACAGTAGACAACTTTGTAGTTAGTGAGAAAAGTATATTTGTTCTCTTTTACAACTTTCATGACGATATCAAATTTATACTGGCATTAAGAAAATTATATAAGTTTTGTACGTAGATTATAATATAATACATAATACAATTTTGTTGTCTTCATTTTTCTAAATAGATTATTTATTAAGATACGATGAGTTAACCAAAACAACCTGAGGAATACCTAGTAAATATATTGTTCACAACAAAATTGTTTACAGGTACATTGAAATATAAATAATTAACCCTTACTAAATGCAAAATATGTATTTGATTTTTCATATAAATGGAAATAATAGCTATATATTGGAATATATATGGATTATATATATATATATATATATATATATATATATATATATATATATATATCTGTTATTGTATAATGGCCAAAAATATTCAGTTGACACTTGTTTCTTTCTTATCTTTTCACAAATACACTTTACAAATCACCAAATTTTTGCAGATTAATAACTAAGTAGTTAACGAAAAAATATCTGTATGTCATTTACATACTTGTTTTTACATCACTATTGAGAGAACTCTATTAATATTACAAACTCTTGTTTCTATGTAAATACAATTTGTCCTATTTACATTACCTTACGCTACCATACTTTAGAGAATGACATTGTGTGTGTGTGTGTGTGTGTGTGTGTGTGTGTGTGTGTGTGTGTGTGTGTGTGTGTGTGTGTGTGTGTGTGTGTGTGTGTGTGTTTATGTGAATTTAATATGGAATGAGTATAATTGCAATCTAGCATATCATCAAATGTATCCATGCCTTATGGAATTTGTTATATATGGTTATTTTATATTTTAGTATTTTTCTTGTATGTATTTCATGGTTTTTATCCTCTCTATTTATACAATTGGGTTACAGCGTGTGTGTCATCGGTATAAGGTACGGCCCTGTAATACCGTTAAATAATGTAATAATTATTAGATGCTACTCAGTGGGACATGTACGTATAATATTGGATCATAGCCGAGTTGGATCTGAAACCACTCACACTCAACAATAACTCCCACCCATTTGTATAAAATTGAAGCCTTTACGTGATACATTTCTTAATTCCGTTAGGAGAGAATAAAATACCAAGTGATAAATATGTATTAGTTTGTATACAAGTAAAATATGTATTAGTTTGGAGACAAGTAAAATATGTATTAGTTTGTATACAAGTAAAATACAAGTAAAATTCTTAACGTAGATTTCATTTATTTACGAGATAAAAATTTTACTCTTGAAAGTGACATTATTATTAAAATGACTTTTATGAGGATGGCCAAAAATTCCCTCGTGTCCATTTTACCACGTCTTATTATTAATCAATAAAATATAATAATATATAATCATTTTACTATAATTTTATATTTGAGCTATACAATGAGTTTACACACAGAAATATTCCTCAAAATTTCCAAAAACACAGTCTGATACAATAGTTTTAGCCGGTGTTCTCGAACTAACCAGTAGTACACGTATAATTTTTAATTCATGAAAACACCATCAACCTACATTAACTCGGTATTAAAAAAGGCTAAATAGAACCGTACATTCAAATGTGTAAATACTTCCGTTTGGTTACATATAAATTGCATTGGTCATTATTAAACATTCAGAAGTTCATAAAAGGAAATAAAATTAAGTTCATTGAAATTTCAACACAAGACCCTATATTAATCTTGTTGTAAACATTTATAAAAAGCCTTGGAAGTAATCCGAGAGAAATAATTTAAGATTTTTATAATTAGAGTTATAATATAATTTTTATGTGGGTTTATGTAAACACAATAGCGTAGAATAATTAGTACTTCACTTTACCGCCACACTCCTGCTGTGTACCCAATCTCATCGGGCGTCTCTTATCCTAGATTGGATGTGTTCTGTATATCAAAGCAAAAAAAAAGGATACAAAATAGGGAAGCATTTACGATATACCAAGCAAGGTTGACATATAGTCTGCAATATATGAATATTTAACGTGTTTACAATCTGTTCGATAAATATAATTAGACAAGGTTATTTGGCATAAAAATTGTGTGTAACACAAAACTTGCTTTACTTGCCACCCCTCCTCGCGGGTTAGCAATATTGTCGGCCTCGCTCAGTGGAGAAGGGCGTGAGTATTGGTAGAGCGCCAGGACAACCAAGTTCTTGCGCAGTGACAGAGGACTACTAAGATTGACGGATACCCAGATGGTTACGGTTTGCTCGGTAATAAGGGCGCCACCTTGTTGATGGGGTGTGATAGTCGCAGGTCTCCAACAAGGAACAGTTTCCTGCCCTCAGGTATGCTCAATCGAGACCACTACCATGCACGCAAGAACTATTAGGTTTACGACACTAAGCCTTAGGTACTTAAATTAGCCACAGATTTCGGTTGATTATTTTCTAATAGTAAGTTGCAAGGTTTTTAATTAAATATCAGGCAATTAGAAATTAAAACCAATATTTCACATATTTCATTCTGTATTGCCTATTTCTCTCACAGTGCTAAGGTCTTAAAATAAATAAACAAATATATATTTAACTTAACTTAAACTTAACTCGTTGGCCAATTGAAATAAAAATACGAAAAATTATTACGGTAGGAGCGCTCCGATTACTAATACAAAATTACAGTGGCCAAAATCATGATGACCATATTCCTGAACTACAAAATTACAAAACAATAATTCACATGAATACATAATGGCTAGACATTAAATTAAAGTTGAGTCCCATTTGTCAAAGTCGGAACTGGATCCACCCTGATGCAGTTATTCAGACCTAGTCCGATAGGTAGAGGCTCCACAATGACATTGACGGAGTTAGTCCGACCTCCCAGGGGAGCACGATGGAATAAGTAGTGTAAAGTCTACTCACCAACTGGGCGGACACAAAACGCACACACGAGCCGTCGATTGTATCGTCCGTGCAATCCAATATTGAAACTTTAATTTCATAAAGTCAGTTTTATTCATTTTCTGCGGCTCATTGAAATCAGTTAACACTACTTATAATCAATCATGAAAAAAACGTCAAACTTAACTTAAAAGAAACCAGCTGACTAAAACAGCAACATCTGTCACTATTGTTGGTGTGTCTAACATACTCGTATTTAGCTTACAGCGGCCAGTAAAATGTAAAGAAACGTTTAATGTATAAACATAAGTATATTAAAAAAGCGCAGAATCTGCCAATTACAATGATATACAATATTGGTCTTAAACACAAAGCATAATTATTCTGACACACAAAAAATTAATTACGTTTGCTCTTACTTAAACTAATTAATTACAATAATTATAGTAAAGTGTATTGAAGTATTAACATAATGCATTAATGTATGCACTTTCACGGCAATGGTAGGTATAAATTTCATGACAACTGCCTTTACATTATTCTGAGTAAAACTAAATAATATACAAACATTAGGACATAAAGTTACCGATTCAATTATTTATAGAACAGTTAACAAGTTTAGTAAGGAAATTTATGAGAGACGATGCAATTGTTACGAGATAATATCTCGGCCTAATTATGTACAATTTACAGAAACAATTTGTGGTTACAGTATTTGACACTATGAACACGTATTTACAACTATTTATCTCCGTGAACTATTAAAAGACTAGATTAGTATTAATTTATTACAGATAACGTATTAATTTCTTACGTTTATCGACAGGACTTGACAATCTTACTACGAGGCCCAAGGCTTAGTTTACCGTAGATATTTAATTCTGTAAAGACAAAATTATTATACTGAAAGTTTACTAACTGACATACGCAAGCGACAAAATATCAATGGCATGGTAATGGCTCACCTTAGCCTAACTCCTTTATTTGAACAGCTGATTGGCGTCTAATCAGTAACCGTTCTGTTATTGCAGCAACAATGAATGCGCGCTTCTTCATTTGGATGTAAAATTTCGTTATGTAGAGTGATCAGTTCTACATAACAATTGCTCAGGTAAAACAGAAAAGTACACGTCACATACTTTCCAAGTAGTATAATAAATGTAAACTAGAAAAATTGGATTAATTAAATACAATTCTATGAAAACACGCTGCTTACATATTATATGAATGGCAAGACGACAAATACTCGTAAAATAGCAACTTTTAAATTTTTCCAAATAAACAAATAGTAATTATAATTGACAATATAATCATCAAACTGGTATAAAGATTGAATAATGTATCATTAGGACTACCCTATCAGTTCTTACTTAAACCTAAAATAATTGACACATATGTTTTACGAGTAAAGAATAATGTCTAGTTTTGCAGATCCAATCACTTCTCTCAAACTGGAGGCCTTAATAGTCTTAAGATTTGACAGATCAAAACCAAATATTTGATTTGAACCGACATTGAAAAGTAATGAATGAGTCTAGGTTGTGAACGGGTTTGGTGACATGGACGACCTCTGGAATAAAGAAAAATGTCCTGCATTATCATCAATATCGTTGGAATTCACAGCTTTTAATACAAATTAGAGTCAAAGTTGTAGGGAATAAAATTTACCAAGGGTATTATTTGCACTAATTAGGTTCTACAATCGTAGAAACATTTTCCAGATTCTCCTTAACATTTTAAAATCACAAGGTATTTGAAACAAAAATTAAATATTCGGTAGATTTATATACGAACTAGAATTTTGTGTCTATAAGTAAACAATTTAAATAAATGTAAGTAGTTTTTACCGTAAAACAGCAGTTTAAGTTGTATATTTCACATATTTTTATACAATATGTTTATTTAATTTCACATATTAGCAGTTAGTCGTCGAGATTTTCAAAATTGAATAGAGTAACCTGTAATAGGATGGAACTTGTAATTGTTTTATAAAAGGAGTAGGCATGTACCTGTTAACTATTATTTTAATGTCCGAAGTTAAGAAATTTAATGTTACATATAACTTTGACTGGTTCTTTTTTCAGGTTTTGCGCGAATAGGAGAATGCATTTCTGGTTTAACTGCGGAATCAAATAGTACATTTGTGATACCACAGTTGGGTATGACTGTCCTGATAACGCGTTCAAGAAAACACGTACATACAAAGGTCTCGTAAACGTATTTTGTAAAAAAAACGTCACATTCACCCATTCTAATTGGATTCTCCTTTAAAGTATTTAAGTTGTCATAGTTGAAGTTGATATGATCATAATAAAGACCATATGTGTACGCAAATTGTACGAAGATATTGTTACCTTTATTTTATCATTCACGTATGTAGTATTTGTATACATTCTTTTCTCGATGCATTTATGACACTCATAAAGTTGTCTTGTGTGAAGCGTAATCATTTCTCTTTATGTACTTGATTATCTTATTTATTATAAATTATGTTTTATTTACCATTAGTTTTGTACCTGTATTTAGTGACACAGGTTAAGTGTGAGAAAGAACCTAATCTTTCTAATCTCATCTGTAATAATACAAAGCTTAATCAAACAATAAAAAAGACACATACGTAGGATTGAGAAGCTATTAAATTCTAAAAGTGTCGGTTTCCACCGGGTAAAATTCGATCCAATGTATTTACGTTATTTGAGTTTAACTTGTAACCATAATGAAAAATACATACTTTGTGTTTAAAGATCTGCTACGAAAAAAAGCGTCTTTTACTGGAATTTATAATTTACTTCTGCTCAACAATATTTAAAAATTTACAGTTACGTTTAAATTTTATCACGATAATGACAATATACATACTTTCGTATACTCAAAAAACTGTCTGTCCCGGTCAAGTATCTTGAGTTTGCCTTGTTGCCCCGATCAGGAAAATAAATATAAGTATGCGAGATAAAAAAACTATTTCGGTCATAAACCATTTACTTCTGTTACTTCCAGAGCTTTTAAGTTTAAAATTAAACACTAAAATTTACAATAGTTAGATCCACCCCGTCTCACTCAAATTTTCATGCTAAAAGTCAAACTGTTATTACGTAAAATGATAAACCTAAACCGGTTTTAATTAAACACTAATATTTAAATAGTTAGATCCACCTCGTCTCACTCAAATGTCCATGCTAAAGGTCAAACTGTTATTACGTAAAATGATAAACCTAAACCGGTTTTAATTAAACACTAATATTTAAATAGTTAGATCCACCTCGTCTCACTCAAATGTCCATGCTAAAGGTCAAACTGTTATTACGTAAAATGATAAACCTAAACCGGTTTTAATTAAACACTAATATTTAAATAGTTAGATCCACCTCGTCTCACTCAAATGTCCATGCTAAAGGTCAAACTGTTATCACGTAAAATGATAAACCTAAACCGGTTTTAATTAAACACTAATATTTAAATAGTTAGATCCACCTCGTCTCACTCAAATGTCCATGCTAAAGGTCAAACTGTTATTACGTAAAATGATAAACCTAAACCGGTTTTAATTAAACACTAATATTTAAATAGTTAGATCAACGTCGTCTCACTCAAATGTCCATGCTAAAGGTCAAACTGTTATTACGTAAAATGATAAACCTAAACCGGTTTTAATTAAACACTAATATTTAAATAGTTAGATCCACCTCGTCTCACTCAAATGTCCATGCTAAAGGTCAAACTGTTATTACGTAAAATGATAAACCTAAACCGGTTTTAATTAAACACTAACATTTAAATAGTTAGATCCACCTCGTCTCACTCAAATGTCCATGCTAAAGGTCAAACTGTTATCACGTAAAATGATAAAACTAAACCGGTTTTAATTAAACACTAATATTTAAATAGTTAGATCCACCTCGTCTCACTCAAATGTCCATGCTAAAAGTCAAACTGTTATTACGTAAAATGATAAACCTAAACTTAATTGAATCCTTTTAATTAATAATACAAATAAATTCAATATCAAATATATACTAAAATTAATTATTATTACAATTGGAAATTCGTATAAAAATTAAAGTGCTGGAATATATAAGTAGATAGTAAGTAAATTCAAGAAGTATCTTGATCCTTCATAATTGCACAGTCAAATACTTAACCGAATTTTGACGACACATCTTGCGGTTCGTAAGATTCAGGTCCTATGATTTATTTCGATATTCAAGTAGTCTTACACGAGCATAGTCTGAGGCTATTCAAGGTTTTTCTGATAGATAAATTTACTGCCACATTTACCTTCAACTTGATATAAAATGTTATAATACAAAAAATAATATTGCATTCTACAAGACCTATTCAGGAACAATTTACCGCATTCACACAAATACGTCGTTGAAATAAAACATATTCGGAGTGGACTGTTGTTCGTATGAGCTGTACGAGTATCCGGCAGAGCACCGTACAGGAAATACCTTTGTCCTATTTTGGTTGTTTTTTCTGGTTGCTTCAAAGGCCACATAAAAAGAACATGAATTCAAAATTATCATTAATGTTGTTTAATTAAACTGTATTTGTTTTAAACTAGTATGACAAACGTACCTTAGAAATTCCACAGATTTTGATTAAGCACCATATAAATAAAATGAAACAATATACAAATATTGGCAGTTATACGCAATTTGGTACACAATATCGCAGGATTTATAGTTGTATGAGTACCTCTGGTTTGAGTGAATGACCACACCAATTTTAAGATAGCCTTGTTACCTCGTCAAAGAAAATATGTGTTAACTCTCACACTGATGATGGTTTAATACTGAAACACGTATCTTGAAATAAAATAACTTAAAAGAAAGGGTTTCTTTAACCATTCATTATTCTATTATAAAAATAACCCTGTAATGTGGAGTTAATAACTTGTCAAAACGTATATATGAATTGTCATGAGAATTTACTCTGCTCCTAGCATTTGTTGTGCAATAGTTAATTTTGTCTTCTTTCCCAGATGAAGGATATATATATATATATATATATATATATATATATATATATATATATATAAACATACACAATTATTAGAATCCTACTTATGCCAAAAGACAACTAAGATAGGATTTATAACACTATTAAAATTTATTGTAAAAGTTAGATAGGAACTTTTTCTTGGATACCAGTATTACAGTAACTGGTAGTGTATGTAACCTTGGATACCAGTAATAAAACAGTGCTTACACTGAACAATTGATTAAATTTGACAGGCTCATTCGTTACATAGTATTTGTTTTCTTTAATGTAACTTTAGAATACAAGATGGGATTTTTGAAAGCTTAGAGTTTAATTAAGCGTAGCCCGGAAGTATTTAAGAAGTAAGCGTTCTTGTGCGACTAAAAGGTACCCTAAGAATATCCTCGCAAAATTTCAGTTTAATCGGTGCAGTATTTAGGCGTAATTAAGTAACAGACACAAACTGACAGAAATACAACATTACAGTTTTCCATGTTAAATCTCGCAGGAGACACAATTATAATATTTTTAATACTGTTATATGCTGTTTGGGTTATTTCCCAAAGTAAACCCGAGTTACAGCGTTCACTAATTCTCATATAGTCTGTTGGACGTCTTAATCAGATTTATAATTTTGTCAAGTGTAAAAAGAAGACTGCTTAGAGCCTAAACGTTTATATTTCGGCAAGGAACGATACACAGCGCGAAATAAATAATTAGTCAGCAGAAACATTTTATATTAATCAATGCATCATTGACGAATGATGCATTGGAAATACTTCTTAGCGTGCTTCATTATAATGTACCATTTAAATAATGCTAAAATAATACCGGAATGATTTTTTACATTTTTAAACATTCATCAACCTGCCGCGATCTGTGTGGAGTGCAAGCAGAAACCCTGAGATTATGGGAGTACACAGTGATGGGGCTTGTCTGACCAAGAGATAAAGGCTTAGGTAATATTTGTATATAATCTATGAATTATATATAATCGATTTGTGCAGCGGATTAGACGAGTATTTGTGGAAGCCGTAATTCTGAGCTTTCAAACTCAGATATAAATTTGCAAACGATTACAACGGTTGAAAATATTAAAACTACTATAAATTACTTTGAATACGTATATTATATTTTGCATTTAGAAAGAGAAATTTTAGAAAGTTTTATTAAATGATGAAGAGAAACTATTAACAATTATTAGTTTTCTAATTTGCTACTAAATATTTCAAATACTTATTTGTTGTCCAAATGGTACTTATTAAAATTGAAGTAAGATACGTAAATGATATTAATACAGCAATATAGGATATTAATACCATATAATTAGAATTGAAATATATTTCATCTGTTATTAATTAATTTAATCCTTCTTATCTGCATATAATCATTTTAATTTTTTGACAAATCTTCTTTCACAGCTTAAAAAATAAATAATGTCTAAAGTAAAGAGCAATTCTGTTAACTTAAATAAAAACAAACAGCAGCCGGAAAGGGAAACAAATGAAAGCTTTATAAAGAAACGATTTGTCGGCAGGCTGAACTTGTTTACAGTCAAACAAAATTTAGACTGCAACTGTCTATTTTTTCAAATAATAAACTTCTTCTTTGTCCCTATTTAATTCAATGAATTACTATGGGCACAGCGCAAATGTGTATTTCAATAATATATCATCTATCTATTTATTTATTATACATTACATATAAACAGGTTTTGTATTTTAAAACGGAAAAATAGATATATAAACGTTAATTCCTTTAAAAACTGCATATTGCTGGAAAAATATACCTTTTAAATAATTTACAGGAAAGTATATTGATTTATTGTGAATATAAAGTATATGTTTGAATAAGTGAACTTACACTTTTAGAATGAAAATTACATTATATTTCAACAAAGCAGCAAAATGTTGGATAGTAATTAAGGTGCACAAACCAGAATGTTTAAATACATATATAAAATTAATGGATTGTAAAATATAAAACCTAAATTAAAAATGGATACTATGATTTAATACAAGTGATTTTCTTCAATTAACCATTAACTATTAAACAAGGTCAGGCTAACGCCGGCTATCTAATTACATCTACAATTCCAGCATAACGTTTGGCTGTAATTTGGCAAATATATATTTCCATTTTCCTATTTAATATTATTTGACTTTTATACATTTACAGTATCCAACATTATGTGAAAATTATATTTAATAAGAAAATTAACCTATTGTTTGTTGCCCATAGTTACCTACTTAATTGTGCTACTTTGTCCCTAGCAAATTATTAACAAATGTTTTTCTGTTCTGAATATGAAATAGAATAAATGAGCACTAAAATAAAGACTTTTTAAGCATGGCCCAAACACATTTTACTATTTTAAATCATAAGACAAAGAAAATTATAAAGTTTTATTAAGAATATACTATTAAGGGGGAAAAAAAATTAAGTCACTTCTTACTAAAGTGGAGTGGAAGTAAGTGTAGTTCATGCAAATTTTTGTTTGACTCCATTCCACCATCATCATAGACGGTGCAATGTTTGTTTTTAGTATCTCCGTAGCCAGATTATTTCGTAGCCAGCAAATGCGCGTGGACTCCAGATTCCAGGAATGAGGTCTGTGAATGCGTCAGTTTTCCGTAGCTGCTCTAACTAGAAGATGGAATAAAGCGCACACATATGGACTTCTGAGTTAAAGTAAACATTATATTTTAATTAAGCTCTACTATATGTAAAAGTATATTTTTTATGTGCGTGTGTTAGTATTTATATGAAACAGGAAATGCTTTTTCATTATTCTTTTAAAATAATATACTGATACATTTTTCGTAACATTGACAGATAATTATCAATAGCAAATGTTACTACATAAAAAAGGTTCTCTCCATGTACTATATTTAAAAGATCCAGATAAAAGGGGCTTTAGTTTTAGTATTACCAATAAGAATCTTTAAAACCAGTCAAAACAGTTCAGTGAATTCTACTATAGCATGGTGAGCTGAATCAGTGAACCCGGTGCCTACCGACCGATACAACTACCGCTTATCCCAGTGGTTGAATTATAGTGTGGTGTCTGTCAATCGACACCCGAGTCTGCAGTGGCGGTGCCTATCGACCGATACAGCTACCACTTATCCCAGTGGTTGAATTATAGTGTGGTGTCTGTTAATCGACACCCGAGTCTGCAGTGGCGGTGCCTATCGACCGATACAACTACCACTTATCCCAGTGGTTGAATTATAGTGTGGTGTCTGTTAATCGACACCCGAGTCTGCAGTGGCGGTGCCTATCGACCGATACAACTACCACTTATCCCAGTGGTTGAATTATAGTGTGGTGTCTGTCAATCGACACCCGAGTCTGCAGTGGCGGTGCCTATCGACCGATACAACTACCACTTATCCCAGTGGTTGAATTATAGTGTGGTGTCTGTCAATCGACACCCGAGTCTGCAGTGGCGGTGCCTATCGACCGATACAACTACCACTTATCCCAGTGGTTGAATTATAGTGTGGTGTCTGTCAATCGACACCCGAGTCTGCAGTGGATCGTCGGAGTCGAACTGAGTATGACGTGCTCCGGTTACAGTCGCTCATAAAGACATAAATGTTTGATTTATATTTTGTAGTATAAGTCTAATTTTTGAGCACGCTAAAGTTATACAATAGCAGATGCAATTTTTTTTCTATCTACCAATGGGCGTAGGTACTTCTTTGTATGACCCGTTGGTTGTAGCAGTACAGTCTTGACTATAGTCTCGTGATTAGCGATATCCCAACCTAGTGTCTATTTTCTTGTTGGCTGTAGTAGTTTCGCCTTGACTATAGTTTCGTGATTAGCGATATCCCAACCTAGTGTCTATTTTCTTGTTGGCTGTAGTAGTTTCGCCTTGACTATAGTTTCGTGATTAGCGATATCCCAAGCTAGTGTCTATTTTCTTGTTGGCTGTAGTAGTTTCGCCTTGACTATAGTTTCGTGATTAGCGATATCCCAAGCTAGTGTCTATTTTCTTGTTGGCTGTAGTAGTTTCGCCTTGATTATAGTTTCGTGATTAGCGATATCCCAACCTAGTGTCTATTTTCTTGTTGGCTGTAGTAGTTTCGCCTTGACTATAGTTTCGTGATTAGCGATATCCCAAGCTAGTGTCTATTTTCTTGTTGGCTGTAGTAGTTTCGCCTTGACTATAGTTTCGTGATTAGCGATATCCCAACCTAGTGTCGATTTTCTTGTTGGCTGTAGTAGTTTCGCCTTGACTATAGTTTCGTGATTAGCGATATCCCAAGCTAGTGTCTATTTTCTTGTTGGCTGTAGTAGTTTCGCCTTGACTATAGTTTCGTGATTAGCGATATCCCAAGCTAGTGTCTATTTTCTTGTTGGCTGTAGTAGTTTCGCCTTGACTATAGTTTCGTGATTAGCGATATCCCAACCTAGTGTCGATTTTCTTGTTGGCTGCAGTAGTTTCGCCTTGACTATAGTTTCGTCATTAGCGATATCCCAACCTAGTGTCTATTTTCTTGTTGGCTGTGGTAGTTTCGCCTTGACTATAGTTTCGTGATTAGCGATATCCCAACCAATTGTTTATCTTCTAGTTGGCTGTAGTAGTGCCGTCTTGGGTCCAGATGCCCCTTATAATAGACACATGGTTCCCTCTACACTTTTATCCTACCTCGATGCAAATCCCTCTCCCTTGCATGAAGCCAAGCATGAATGGTAAAACAAGCTCAATGAGTTGCATAATTCAAAATTAATATACTAATACAGGTATTAAAACTAGATACGATGTGTTGTTATTTAATGGATATGGTTAAGAGTTAAAATTTGAGATTCATACATTTTGGTTGCTAGAGCATATGAAGACACACATTAGCAGATTAAATAACATATTATCTTATTTTAACCCATTGCCTTTATACTCGTCTGTACTTCCGTTATATTCCCATACTTTTGTGAATACGAATCACCATTATCGTCACCGCTGTAACTGTGTATGGTATGATCATAGATTACGAGCGATCAATAACATATTTTATGTTGAGTTTGCAATAACACTATTTATAAATATGTAAATAATGTAAATTTATTAGAACTATTTGTGCAATACTATGTAAATAAATTGGTGCTAGTGGTGCAAGCAATGTAATGTAATTGTACGGGATTTAGTGGTGCAATACAATGTAAATAAGAAAAACTTGACTAGTACACTTTGGTAAATAATAATGTATATTCAACAGCTCTAAACATATATCAAGCTTAATTAAAGATTGTAAAAACTACTAAAAGTTAACTTAAAATTCAAAACGCTATCCCCAATCTGAGAAGAAAAGTTTCACAATCATTAGAAAAACTAGTATAATGAATAATATTTTTTTAGTAAATAGGATTTTTAGTGAAGGTCACGTACATTTATCTGTTCTCATTATTATGATTTAATATCTAACAACAGAACTCTACCTTCATTTTGATGTATAGTAAATGTTTAAATAAATAAAAGTTTGCAGATGGGCACCTGAATTCGGATATACATCGTTTATTATATCCCTGGCTTTTATCACGTAATAGTATATTATTATAAATCTTAAAATTTAATAAAATTGTTTATAATTATTGCTTTGGTTTGTTTATCGACAAATATTGATAGTTTTAACATTTTCCTATGTTCTTAATTTTAGTTTCTGGCACATAAGGATTGTCGGAAAATGTTTTTTGGTAATCAAGGTGAGAAAAGATGTTAAAAAATTGCTAAAATAACTTAATGAGTTTTACAGTAGCTGACTCCTATTTTTATAAAATAAAATATTTAATTTATTTATATTAAACTACTTTAATTAATTTTCCTGCAAATTTCTTCTAATTTATAACATTTAATACTTTCATATATGAGTGTACAGAAGTTTTGTAACCAGCATAATAACACTTCCGAACTTTTGATTTGTAGAAACCGACTTCCTCTCAGTGAAAAATTTAAATATCCTGAACAATTTAATAAAGAAATTATGAGAAGTAGGAAGATAATAAATGTAGTATTATATTACCGAATTTAGTATAGGCCTATTTAAAACTTTGTATCTGAATGTATACAGCTTTTGCAATTTGGTTTTTATTACAGAAACTAAACAATATATTGAAAAACGTCATATTTTAAGCGATATTATTTTCATTAAAAAAAGAAACATTAGAAAAAATAAACTAACAGTGCAGAATAAAAAATCTATTTTCTTTTTAGAAATTGATCGTTTTGTTACAAAGATTTCAATATGCATATGCAAATGAAATATGTTTTTTACTACGATAATATTTTTCATGCTTTGTTACAGTTGTTAGAGGCAAATTTTAAGAATTGGTTACGCTTGGGACTCAGACAAGTTCTTATACAAAGAACAAGAAATGGTAACACAGTCCTGTCGAAGAGTCAGAACACACCTAAGGTTACACTTTGTAAGCTGTGTCACCAGCAGGAACATACCGAAACCTCACAAAAGAGCAATTTATCGGGTGACTGGCCACAGTTTGCCACAGGATCATGTTTTCTGGCAATATGCGTGCGCTTAAATGTTAGCTCGTTACAAAGTCCTCTTCACATGTGCGAAACGAACGAAATACGCGATTACCAACTTCTCACTGACTTAATCCTTCATAAAATATTACTTTTAATGGTGATGTAATATTCTTGTACAATAGTAGTACTAACCTTGAAACTCACAAAATAGACTTCTTATATAAAAAATTGTTAAACGTAGTTTTAGGACTTGCGTTATTAGGAGAGGGTCTAAACTGGAAACTATAAATAAATCATATTAAATAAATCAGTTAAAATATTTGTTGTATTTTCTTGTAAATTTAAAATATGCTGATTTAGAAATTTAATTTGGCTTTAATCATTGTTGTATGATAGGATTTTATTTACAATAAGTTAATATGTTTTTTTTGTGTAAAATAGATTTCAGTATGATTCATTAATAATAGACTTTGTTAGAAAACATGTTTTTCAATGAACAGCTAATCCCACACTATATGGAGGGCATTTCCAGATGATTTAACAGGTGATTTAAAACAAAGTCAGGTTTTAAAACCAAACAGGTTGTACAGTAGTTATTGCATTAATACAAAATGACACGATTCTAGACCTCACCCTTGTTGTCCATGAGAACACTTTCCATTATAATATCTAAATGAATTAGACGAAATGTCTTCCTTATTTCGGGTAAAAACGTTTCATTTTAGGTAGTAATAAGAAAGCTGTTAAAGTTTAGATAGTTTGATATAAACTGATTTTCAATGCAGAGAGTGACATAAGCGACCAATAATTAATAAACTTTAACACAGATTTATTGGTCTTATTTTCACAAAACATTTGTCCATTTAATATTTGAATATATCTCTTACAGTTTCAAAGTTCCCTTCAGTTACCTTTGGGTCACACCGTTTTTACTAGTACCTACAAGTTGATTTAATGCAGCAAGATAAGATCAAAATAAAGAATTGTCTTGTGGTTGCATAGCAGAGGCCTGTACTAAGGAGCATAGAATTGAATATAAAACAGTTTCCTGTAAAAATGAATTAAATTATTTCTCATCAATTCTACGCAATTTCATAAGGACTTTAGTCAAAGATAAATGTAACTAAGTCACAACGGTTGGTTGAACTGCAATCCTAATGGTGATGCGGACGCGTTATATAATGGATATAGCAATGAGGGTATTTACATGCGATACTGTCTGTGAATCTAATGATTAATTACACTATTAGCATAATGGTTAAAAAACTGTAAGGCTTTGTCTATTTACTTTTACGCAATTAAAATCAAATTCCTGTGATAATGTTGAGGCCATTGTTTTAAACACATTTTAAAACAATGGCAATGGTGCTGAGTATTTGGACCCGCACCACAAAGACAAACACTACTTAAACTGGATTTCAAACTTATTAATATATTTTACGTAGAAGCCAACCAGGCTTATCCTATATTAGGAATTAATAATAACACACAAATTTTCCACTACCTTTTAACAGTACTGACACAAAAAACATCGATTGCATAATCAAACATTTATAGGTTTTACACGTGAATAGAATTATTAAATTACAGGAGAAATATAAGGGCAATAAATATAATAGACTTATTATACCATTATATAATTTATGCGACTGAAGTAACGCTATGCAACGTATGTAAACTTGTATAGCCATGCTCGGTTATAGACTTGTCGGGGCCGTTGCTTCTTTCCTTGTCAATCATTCTGGTGGGTGGGGAGAAAGATAAAGATCTGTGTATCCAGGACAGGTCATTCTTATATAATACTAAATACACCGAGTATAATAACCTCGATTTGTAATATATATTAGTATGGTTTAACTTAATGGAATTTTTTTTTCCTAATTCTTTGTATTTCTCTTTTCATATTTTGTTTTGTTTTATGCATTTATATTATAAACTGTAAAACTAAATACGGCTGAGTTACGAACTAGGATGAACATTGGACACCATTGCCATTTTGAAACGTAGGGAATAGATTATAAATTATAGTCAGAGAGTTTTGTAAATGAAATTAAATACAGTAATACGCAATTAGATTAACACATGTGCAGACCACGTAAATTATGAAGATGCAATAAATTTATATTGTATTACATAATTAAAGTCGTTTGAGTTATTGTAAAGTTTATGTACGGAATCATATGTGATCTGCCGCCGACCTGTAGTTTGCCCAGTGGGAGACAAAAGAAGGGATCTTCGTTCTTGAGTTCGCGGCGAGGAAAGGTCGAACTTTAGAAATAAAACAGCGAAGTCGGAATAAAATCTTACTTGTTTAATTTCGAACGTTTGTGATTAGAGATTTAGATTAAGATAACAAAAGATTAAAACTACTTGAATTAAAAATTAACACATGATTGAAAATTTAGAATTTGGCTCTAGAACAATAGAATTAGAGAATTGTAGAGAGAGGAGCCGAATTATGATCTACCGCATCCCGAACCAATTTTACGGCTCCCGGCTATAAGATCGCCTCCAGTGATGCCCCTTCCCTTCTCTCTTGGCCCCCGACCAATCAGAGCGCCAGTTCTTCCCTGGTGGTTGTCCATCAGGTGCTGCCGCCAACGATTTACCCAGTAATTAACAAGACTACATGGTACTTTGGACGGCTCGAGGCCTGCGTTGAACACAGCTCTTCGCTGATGTCAGCGGATTCCTTACACGTGTCTGCGGCAACACCAGGTCGTTAGCTTTAGTTTAATGCACCTGCAGGCTGTGGAAAATTCCCTGTCCCCTTCCTCTGAAGTCGGCTCAGCGCCTATATTTCGCTATATTATTCCGGATGGCACTTAATGTGTACGGTGGCATTATTACACCTTGTGGAGGTCTTGACTTCCATTCTAAATAGTGATTAGAAGTAGTCACTAAATTAATGTTATGTAAATTTTCGCAGAATTCTCAGTTTGATATTAGTTTAAATTAATTTATTTGTTGAAGCTTTGGGGCGTTAACATCGAGGTGTCACACTCCCCACCCTTAGATCATGCTGCCCTCAGCATGGGGTACTCGTAGAGTACCGAGGAGCTCTCGGTGTGCCTCCATCCCAGCCAAACGTACAACCGCCACTCCGTATAAATTTTTTTTTTTTTTTATATGCCACAGGTAGGTGCATGAAACTGATAAGGGTAAAAATTCAGAAAGGCTTCAGCATTACAGTTCATAATAAGGACAGAATTTTACCACGAAATTTAAAGTTTGGACGCTTGCTTGCGGCTTAGGCTTCCTCTCTTTACAACAATTTGTACATAACTTTCTCTTTCTCTTACTCACTATTACAACGGTCTCTCTCTTTACAAGATTTTTTATCCAACTACCTATCTGCATATGTATGGCTTAAACATAGAATACACCCAAGTTACAATATCTAAACACACCCCGTTACGCAAAAAAAAAGAAAAAAAACATGAACAATTTCAAAGCATCATCACTTATGCGTTAGCATCGCATCACTAATTTAATAAACTAATTCAGCAAACAGTAGACAACAATTAAATATTTACTCTATAACCGCATGATAATCAGCTAACCAATATTATAATAAAGTATTTAACGTAACAATACAGCGAACAGTACAAGGGAACTAATTAGTGCTCCTGAAACTACT
Organism: Homalodisca vitripennis; assembly: GCF_021130785.1. NCBI lineage: Eukaryota > Metazoa > Arthropoda > Insecta > Hemiptera > Cicadellidae > Homalodisca > Homalodisca vitripennis. The sequence continues at coordinate 2,748,379 of NC_060209.1, forward strand.
CAAGTACATCACAGTTCAATGTACATCACACCATCTTAGACAAGATACATTTATCAAGCACTCCAGGATAACTGTTTTTTTATTAGATTTAAATTTTGATAATGAAAGTCATTGTTTTGCGACATACCGCATACTGCATGGTCCAATTAAGTTCAAAGTAATTATAGGTGGTAGTCTAATTCGTGGTAAATTTCGAACGCTACTCCCCCAATCCTGGTTAAGCCTCGTGGGTTTTCTCTCGGGGCCGGTTTCCTCTGTCACCCCTGTCATAGATCATAGTGGAGTTATCCTGAGTTAGCTCACTTGTACGTCGATTAGAATACAAAACTATAAGATACTCAAAGTAAACAGTTACACTGTTCGAACCCAATACAATAAAGCATACCCAAAGCTGTTCCTACATCTTACGACAACAATTCGTAATAATAGCAATCTTAAAATAACAAAATTGACGATAAGTTGTTACTTGTTACATATAATTGGGACGGCATTCGTTAATTCTCATAGTAATTTTCAGATTATTCATCACGTTACAGGCTTACACAAAATTTCTATCAAGCTGCTAAGGCACCAACCAACAATTACTGAACTCTATTCCTTTTAGGGCCCTGTGAAAAGTCTTAAAACTAGTGGCTGGATAGCCGTTACACTGTAAATGCGTGGGGGGACTCTGGAAGGCGGTTCACAAACCATCATTTAGTTTTATAGGCATAACGTTGACGTTCTTCCGAACAGACAACGACAGGACGACACTGTCCCCACACTCCTCAACTCCTCTCAAACTCACAAGAGAACATCAACACAGAAAAAAAGAAACTACAACTACAATATTCCGCCCCCCACACTTGGTATTTAAGGGCATTTGTGGACCTGGGGGCACCCCATGGTTTTCACCTCGCTTACCCCTGGGAGCAGGGAAGCTCACCGATACCTTCCTCCTACTGGCCTTTACAATCTACTGGTGCCTTAGAGCTTCTAACAAGTCTAACCCCATTTCAAATTACATGCGACACAAAAGTTCCTTAGCTAACAGTTACGTTTCCAACGAATAAAGAAGTAAAATAAACGTAAATAAATGCAATTCCTGCAGACCTGGTATGGACACCTTCCTGTCTTGCTAATGGGGTCCGGAAAATCCCTTAGCAAGACACTCTTCATAGGGTTGTTACTGGTTATTTCACTTTAATTTAGAAGTTATTCGAGCTGTTCCGGGCATCCACAGTCCAGTTGGGGAGTTGAAAGGAAGGGGTATTTGGGGTTGGGGGTGCCGGCATTACCTTCCCATGGATACCAGTCGGGCTCGGCGTTCTAGATTCCTCTTAAGTTACTAATGCTACTTGTTTTAACAGATTGTTCAAATAATTATAGAAAACCTTGCCATTACCAGTCTGCATCAACAACCATACATAAATTACAATTAGCGATACAAGAACTTAGAATTTTTTTTTTTTTTTTAAGTATTAGGGGATCCCCAATCACTCTTCTGCCATGTTCCCACAACGGAAAGTCTAAAACCACTCATTCAGTTCCGACACAGGTTGATTTACTGTTCCCATCGCGGTGCACACACGACGTATCGCTGAAGTCTGAAGTTTACATTCTTTTAACTAGTTTCACACTTACTTCAAGTGTCCAGGGCCCCACTCTTCATTTCTCGTCCGATTACCGTACGGTCAATTTAATGTCAGTCTTGGTGCGTGGGGTGGACATGCTCCCACTCTGGTCTTGGTCAGTCTCGTCCTGCTCGCGCCACCTCTCAGCATCCTCAGCATCTGGTCTGCTCGCAGTGCGTACAGTCGCTTCGAGGGTCGGGAGATGCGACTCTGTCCGGGCGGCCTGCGAGCTTCGTCTGTTAACCCCCAGGGCGGCACGGAGCAGATCGGCAACTCGCACCCTCCATCTTAACAACACAGTGACAACAATTAGTACGACTACAAGAGATGCACCACCAAAGGTTACATACTTGATAACCACACGTCTACGATAGTGGGTCCTAAGTAATTGAATTGTCCCTTCTAGGGAGTATTCCTTAACACATAGGGAGCCCAGCTGATCATCCAGTCCCTGCAGGACTTTCAGGGTTTCATTTACATCATGTACCAGTAAGCTGCGTTCTTCGCTACTGTACATCCCATCTACTTCCGGGAAAACAATCTTTCCAAAGTCACTCGAATATGTGGAGCTGCCGATAAATCGGGCAGGCACCCTGTAACCGTCAGCAATCAGATCACACCTATCATGCTTCGGTATTTCACCCTCACCTTTCAGGGTGATAGCACTTACATTCGGGTTTGCATCGCGCCCAAAACAATTTAATATAACCTTTGTCTCTTCTGATGTGGCGTAGAGCCAGCGGGTGGGTGTTCTAATGAGAACGGGGAACTGTAGGCCAGATATCAACTTCCTACTACACAATGTTACGTGTTCTTTCATCAATAAATTTACCACACAATTGGGCCGTTTGTAGACGCTTAACAAGGCGTCTGACAACGGGCACACCGTGAGTTTACCAAATTTACATTCCCTTGCAAAGACGTCTGGCGAATAGAGTGAATAAGTCTGTCTGTCTTTGCTAATCACAAGTTTTTGATCTGCCACGTCCCATTTCACCCACTTTGTGAGTGAGGGGTCGTAGACGGGATAAGCTATCACATTGAAAATTTCAAACAACTGATTATCATTTTTCAGGGGTAGCCTAATCAATACCCTCAATTGAGATTTCGTTACATATGCCTGGATTGTAGCAATTTTGTAGAAATTATGGAGATTCTCTAGTTTTACATCTAAAAACAACTTCTCTGGGGGTGGTATTACACTCTCCACGGAAGTCAGGACCTTCAAAAACTAATGGGGAGGCAACAGGTTACTAGTCATTCTTCCGGCCGCTAAATCCTCAATGGCTAGGTGAAGCCGGGTCATTTTCTGGACAGCTAAATTTATGGCATCTTTAACTTCCGCAAGGGCGGTGCTCAACTTTAAGTATTTCAGAAGCGTTCTCATCTGGTTAGCATGCATAAGTTCTCCTATATAATTACGGGCCATAGTTATGTGCATTACGTGGTGATATTCTTTTAGGGTAGAGATAACTTTGTTTATTGCCCTAGAATGGTTAGAAATTTCTGATTGCATGTTGCCTAAAATGGTTATTTGGTCTTTAGTGTCGTGGAAAAGGTCATCACTTAAATTTTCTATTTCATTTATCCTATTATTGGTGAATTCTAAATCGCTATCTGTTACAGTTCCAAACAGAAATTTTAGTACCTGGCCCCCCACATCAATTAGGCCTCGCCTTTGCCGAGTACTGGGTAATAGGGAAACCAAGTCACTGGTTTGGGTGACATAGTCTGCTACCAGCTGCTGCAAACTTACGTACTCATACCTGAATCCTGCTTCCAATTCACGCACCGGAGAGTGCATGCTCAAATTAAGCGATAAGAGGTCTTGGAAAAGCTTATCGTACTGACCCTTTACCCTGGTCAGTAATGTACTTAGTTTCTGGTTCTCCTCTTCTACTTCCGTTAAGTTGTACTGCAGCACTATAGTCCAATAGCTGTCGGTGAGAAGCACATCTCCCTCCTTTTCGAAGACGACACCTCGGTGAAAACCCCAGGCGACTCCCAGAGTAAATAACATGCCAATCAGGCCTATAACAGAGGCAATAATATCTTTAGTACAGTAAGGTTAAAGTTGACACCTCGCCTAATCCCGGCTACGTAGCGACTAAACTACCGCTTATCTACCAAAGATAGATTCAGGAGTCTAACAAAGTCTCCCCACCGCGCAGGTACACGCTTGTTTCTCTTTGGGCGCTGCAACTCATCGGAAGGTCCGGCGACCGCTGCTGGGTCCCTCGGAGCACCTGCTTGAACTTTTACGTCACCAATGTCTGGAGGTGGATCACCATTGATCTCTTCTTCCTCCTCGTCATCGTCGTCATCTAACCTGTCATCCTCATCTCGAGGTCCAGGGTCGCTCAGATACTCAGCCTGTTGGGGAGGCACGGAAGCTCTTCCCAAGCAGGGATTGATCCGGTTTACATGGACTGTCACCTCTCTTTTCCGGACTTTTAACACCACATTCAACGGGGACAGTACTTTAACTATTTTGTACGGTCCGTTCCATAATTTCGACAACTTTTTAACCCGATGCCTACCTATACTAGGCACGTGCAACAGGACCATCTGCCCTTCGTTGTAGTTCACTTCGCGAGCCTTCTTGTTGTATTGCTTCTCATAACGGCTGCGAGCCGCGATCTTCCGTTTCTCGGCAATTTCAAACGTTTCTCTGAGCTTACTTCGCAGGGTTTCCACATGATCATTGTAAAGATCATCGCTTTCAGTGATGGTCAGGTCAGCTCCATGGGCATTTCCATCTTCCGACCAAAAACCATTTCAAACGGGGAAAACCCTGTCGACTCATGACCTTGGGAGTTGTATGCCATCGTGACGTAAGGGAGGTACTCATCCCAATCGGTCTGATGCCGATTTACAAAATGGCTCAACATACGCGCAATAGTCGAGTGCACTCTTTCTAAACGGCCGTTCGACTGAGGGTGGAATCCTGTAGTCTGTATCTTACGAACATGTAAGAACTTACAGAGCTGACTGAGTAGATCAGAGGTAAAGTTCGCACCCTGGTTGGTAATAAGGATCTTTGGTACGCCAAACTTGGTTATCACACGCTGTACGAGTGCCCGCGCGACACTTTCTGCCGTTTGATCAGGTAACGGAATAAATTCGCAATATCGCGAGAAATGATCCATTACGCTTAAAATATACACGTTAAGAGACTCGCTAAGGGGCAACGGTCCCACTATGTCGGCTTCGATTACTTCAAATGGTTCTCGGGGTTCGTTGAAAACTTCTCCTAGGGGTGCTTTGGTTTTTCCATAGTTTGTCCGCTGACTACAACTACGACACGTCCTAACGTAATCCAGTACGTCCTTATCCATCTTTCTCCACCAAAATTTCTGTCGTACCCTGTCCAATGTCTTTGCTACCCCGGCGTGTCCGGCGGTAGGCAAGTCATGATTCAACCGAATAACTTCCGGTACTAGGGATGCCGGTACTACGATCTTCTGCTCACCCGAACTCAGACGGTACAGGATTTTCTCCGGACTCATGCGAAAGCTCTTAGCCTGGCGCAAACCTTGCACTACTGGATCTTCCCGTTGTCGCGTCCTTAGTACGTCAAGGTCAGCAATGGGAAGCACATCCTTTCTAATCGCTTGTACCGTCCGGCTGAGGCCATCTGCGTTGCTGTGCTTTTTACCGGCTTTGTGTTCTACGGTAAAATCGAATTCTGCTAACCTTAACGACCATCTCATCAGTCTACTGCTAGGGTCTTTAAGTGAAAGCATCCACTTTAGAGCAGCATGATCAGTAATGACTTTTAAAGGGCGGCCCAATAGGTAGCACCTGAAATACTTGGTACTCCAGACCAAGCTAAGCAGCTCACGCTCAGTGGTCGAGTAATTCTTTTCTGCCGGAAACAACGTCCTGGAGCAGTAGGCTACAGGGTGTTCCTCTCCATCTATCTCCTGCGATAGAACAGCTCCCAAGGCAAACATACTCGCATCCGTGGCCAATATAAAAGGTTTATTAAAGTCCGGGTACACTAGCACAGGTGCTGAGATAAATTTTTGTTTCAGCTGATCAAAGGCCTCCTGGCATTCGGGCGTCCATACAAATTCGTGGCCCTGTTTTTTTAATTCAAAAAGTGGCCGACTGATTGTAGCATAGCTGTCGATAAAACGGCGATAGTAACCAGAGAGGCCTAAGAATGACCTGACGTCTGTAACGGTCTTCGGCGCAGGAAAATCGCGCACAGCATTAACTTTGCCCGGATCCGGTCCTACCCCTCTCTTTGTTATAACGTGGCCAAGATAATTTACTTCGTCAACCGCAAAATTACACTTACTCAATTGAACCGTCAAATTTACCCCCTCCAATTTAGAGAATACCTCTCTTATGGCTTCCAGGTGATAAGGCAGGTCTTTGGAGAATAGAACTATATCATCCAAATAGACAAGGCATTTTTCACCCTTCAACCCCATTAAAACCGAGTCCATTAATCTTTGAAAGGTAGCGGGGGCGGTGCTTAACCCAAACGGCATGCGTTGGTACTCATAGTGCCCTCCCGGCACATTGAAGGCGGTCTTGGGCCTACTCTCTTCGTCGACTTGGATCTGGTGGTACCCTGACCGAAGGTCTAAAGTGGTAAAACCGTACAGCCACCCAACGAATCTAGGGTCTCCGTGATATTAGGGAGAGGGTACACATCGGGGGTAGTTACGGCGTTCAACCCCCTGTAATCAACGCAGAATCTCATCTTGGGTGTACCGTCCGGGGACTTTTAGGCACTAGTACTACTGGCGAAGCCCATGGGCTCTGGCTAGGGACAATTATGCCCTTATCCAGCTGGTCTTGGATGAGACTGTCGAGATGGTGTGGTACGCGGTAGGCTTTCTTATAGATGGGCGCAACGTCCCCAGTTCGGATTATATGTTTGACAGCAGACGTACAACCAAGGGGTTGGTTGTCTCTGCAATCTAAAACATGGCCGAACTCTAGGAGGGTGGCTTTCAACTGAGACCGTTCTTCTAATGAGAGATGGGCCAGCTTTGCATCTATGCACGCCTCCAACTCCGCCTCATCACACCGTTCAACTCTTCCGACTCTTACCTCCGCTACTTTATGGTTCAATATGACCTTATCCTTAATAAGTCGTGCTAAAATTTAACTTCCCCTCCTCATTCAAATGCAGTCCGTGCCTCGTATACCAGCGTCGGTTTAGTTTTCCTTTTAAATCCAACAAATCAATTTTTCTCTTGTTTTGCTTCGTTAAATTTTGAACGATGGCCTTGAGGAGGCCATTCGCGTCACTCAGTTCAGCCTTAAGATCCGTGTCATAGCGATCAAATATGGAGAGCACGATGACATTGGCTTTCCATCCCGCCGGCAAGGTTACAAAAGCCTGCTGCAAGGTCAACGGATAAGGCATCGACTTATCTACATCATTTGTTCCTCCTATTACAACTACTGAGTCATTGGAAGTCAATTTGTTTAGCAAATTGCCTAATCTTGATGTTACGTGTTTCAATTTACCGTTAGGCAAAAAAAACAAACTTCTACTTCAACGTTTCCGGGCAGTCTCTCTGATAAAATACTCTGCAGGCCCCTACCATGGCTGTCGGCTAAAATTACCAATTTACGCCGATTAGAATGTTCATTCTCCACAGGATCAATATCACTAACAAGGGTCCCTAGTTTTAAATTTTTCACCAACGTGACTTCCTCAGCGCTCACATTCACGGTCTTGATCCAACAACAATTTTGTTTTATTTTTGTTAATGTCCTGGCTATGTAGACGCCATGCATTATAAACTCACCGGGCTCAATCATCACTTCTGCGCCTTCCAACTCGTTTAGTTTTGTGGTAAGGCGACTAATTTTGACACGAACAACTTTTTCACAACGTGGTGGGATTTTGACGTCGTTGCAACAAAACACATAACGCTGTGGCTTCGGCTGCTCGCTTCCGGAAGCACTGAGGTTGGGGTTCGGCACGGTTTCCCCTTTTCTTATGTGGTTCAGCCAAATGTCTTTTCCCGATAACCTGAGCACGCCGCGTTCTATACTAATCTCTCCGTTCCCTTGACCTAACGTATCACAGCCCAACACCGCTAAATAGCCTTTTGGCAGATTTCCCACTACAAACTCCTGGTACTTGAACTCCCGGTTTTAGGTTCAAGGCTACTCGCTGGCGACCATATTTTTTTAGTACCTTCCCAGAGATTCCTCTTAATACTACATCTGTTTTTAAAAGGTCGGCGGAGGAGGCTCCACACTTCAATAAGGACACCTGCGCTCCTGTATCGATTAAAACTTTACCCTCCGCATTTTCAATCCGACCAATTGCCACTAACTCGTCAACAAGTTCACGAAGTACAGGCACTACTCTTATATCCTTTTGGGCGGTAACATTTTTTCTTGCGTTGTACCTGATCACTAATCTCGCCTTCGGATGCTGTCGGTTGACAGCATCCTTTACTTGCGTGGTGTCATGGCGGCGCTCCCACTTACTCCGGCCTCGTTTCCCGAACGAGGGCCGTTTGCGTTCAGCCTAACATGACAATCTCGCTGTATGTGGCCTACTTTATTACAGCGCCAGTATGCTAGCCTATCAAGGGGCGACCTTTTCCTATTTTTACATTCTCTCGACATATGCCCTTTTTCGTGACAGTTGTAACAAGTTACGTCAGCTTTCGAGTTGTTTGGAATATTTTTCTATCTGATTGAGGGTGTGCAGCGTCGCTCGTTGGCCTACGCCTTACAGGTATGTAAGCTAGGTCCGGCTCCATCACGTCGTGGTCCCTGTGCACATTTCGCTGTTCTACTGACCGGTAACGTCCCGCTTCTGCCTTTCGACCTAGTTTCCGTAGCTGCTCGATTGATGTAACATCAAACAAGGCTAACCTATCTTGTAGTTGGGAATTTAGATTGTGATAAATTTGCCGCAGCCTGGTTTCTTCGGGCACATTGGTGGCCAGTCGCCCGTACAACCCTTCCATCGCCGCAATGAAGAGATCGATTGACTCGGTCTCCCCTTGCATGCGATTAAAAATCTCCCGCTGCAACCGGATGTCATGGTTGGGCGGCTGGAAGACTACTTCTAAGTCCTGACACAACTCTTCCCAGGTATTTATCCGGCCTATTGTGGATCGATACCACACTAGGGCTGATCCTGAGAATCCACAGCGGACTCAAAAAGTTCGGTAGGAGTCACGCCCCTAGCTCTTCGGAGTTCTTCAACGCGTTGTAGGAATGCCCCCACGCTTTGTGACCTTCCGTCAAACATCAACCCCCATTTATAGACAGGCACGGCTCGGGTGCGTTGATACGAGTCGTGTGGCGTCGGTGGTATAGCGCTTGAACTGACCAGCGGTGCGTGTTGGTCAGCCGGGCTTGGTGCTGAGTTTTCCACATTGGCTCGACTCGCCGCCACGGGCGCGGTTACACGAGGCGGGTGCATTTGGTCAACTGCCGGCCCACTATCCATCATTTTCCCATCATTCTCACTCCTATCTTCCACCGCGCCCTTTTGCTCGGTAGCGGCATCACAAAAGCGTTTCGTCTCGTTTAATAAGTTTCGCTGGCGTTCCTCATCCGCCTCGGTTGCTACTGGGATACGTTGAATCCTGAGGTAGTTATGCCATAAACGGGCCTGAAGCCGCTGGCCTTCCGTATCAGTATAGTCTCCCTCGTACTCGTCGATGGAGGTGGATAATCGATTCAGCTTGGCCTCGCAGGCCTCTAACTCCTCTTCCACGTCCAGAGATGCCAAAACAGCCGGGTCAACGGGCATGTTGGCTTTGACACATTTAGTCAACCGTTTCCGTAAGTCCTCTGCACTACCGGTAGTAAGTTGACCGCGGATTTTCAATTCGTATTGATTTTCTTCTTTTATCAAAAAGTAGGGATTCATGTTGATGGCCGATACTAGATTCCGAAGCGAAAAAGAACAAAACATCTACCGAACAGGCTAATCAATGTAATTATTTCTTTCAAATTACAAAACGAGGTATATTCCCTAAGTCCCCATCAATAAAAAAAATAAAGAAGATGAATTTATAAATCCCAATTAATTATTACTGCGTCCGTCGGGGGCTCACACAACAAAGTCCGTACGTTGTCGGGTTTTAAGAGAAAATAATTAAAATGAAAAAAAAAATTTTAAAGTCCAATTAAAAGTTTACTAGGATGCTGTTAAGATTCCCAGCGCGAATTCCCAAAGTCCCATCGCGGCAAAAGTCTAATTAAATCCACATATTTAAATCTCAAAAGATCACAAGCCGTCTGTTAAAGATTTAAGGAAATTCCCACTTTTCTGAAAAGTCCTTAGCCCAAAAACACGATTATTTCCGAAAATTGGAATTGCACTGTTCTTCCCCGCATACTAGGTGTGTCTACGTTGAATTATTCGAAGTCCAATCAATTTTCGTCGTTATACTAGGATTTATCTTCTTACAAAAGTTTACAAGTCAAACCAGATACAATTAATTAATTATGGTACTTAATTCCTAAGGAGGAGGGGAGGGCCCTTTTTTATGAGTTAATTGGGCCCTTTGACCTGATAGCAGAAGTAAGCCGGTGAAACTGACCTTTTAGCTACTTACTATTTCTTTTTTTTCAATATTTACTTGCAATATTAAATTACATTAATTTTAAATCAATTTAATCAAGTTTTCACAATATAAGATCAATCTATAGTTTTTTTTTTTCAATTGATTCCAATCAATGGCTTACTTCCACTAACGCCCAGGCGTTATCCAACTCACTCATAGGCCTCCTACTTAATTTAGTTATGTCGTCAATTCCACATGCAAATAAGACTAGGTTAATTTTAAAGAAGCTTCTAATGATTAGGTCATTGTATTAATATATTCTATAAACGCTTATTCCTTAATAATTTTATATTTTCAAACAACTGTTTCGCTATTGGTCACCATCACATTACAATGTATAGCTGAAGATCGGTAGCCCCCTTCTATCTATAAGTAGTGCCGTCGCTGACCGTATTCTTACAGAGTCAACAATGAAACGTATCTCATGCGCAGTTACACAGCCACCTCGAGCGTCACTTTCGCTCAACAACCACGGCCATCTCGATGCGTAGTCTAATTCTGTTATTAGCTATTACAATAGAAATTATTATAATGTAACTCACAAATTAATACTCCCCCGGTCTCCAGCAATAATTATAAGTTAATATACCGTTATAATTTTTCCTCTCTCTCTCTCTAACAAAACTCTTATAGTAAATAATTTTACACTACCTATTCCGTAATGTTCATTCACAAATCACGCCATTATGACGCGCACTTTACTCTAACAATGCGGTGAGGGGGGGGGGTCAGAACTTCTAACGTGGTTAATGGCCGCCAGTAATTTCTATTACAATTATTATAATTATTCCAAAACTCTCTAATAAATTGAAAATTAAATCTTTACCGTACGGGATACAAAGAAATGTTTGTAAAATTACGTTGCAGTCTATTAAAGTGAAATGAAGTTTAAAAAGTTTAAAAGTTTAGAGACTAATGCTGCGTTTATTAATTTAATCACTTACCTCGCATGTTGGTGACGTTCTTGCAGTCTGTACCAACCCCATACCTGACACCAGATGTGATCTGCCGCCGACCTGTAGTTTGCCCAGTGGGAGACAAAAGAAGGGATCTTCGTTCTTGAGTTCGCGGCGAGGAAAGGTCGAACTTTAGAAATAAAACAGCGAAGTCGGAATAAAATCTTACTTGTTTAATTTCGAACGTTTGTGATTAGAGATTTAGTTTAAGATAATAAAAGATTAAAACTAATTGAATTAAAAATTAACACATGATTGAAAATTTAGAATTTGGCTCTAGAACAATAGAATTAGAGAATTGTAGAGAGAGGAGCCGAATTATGATCTACCGCATCCCGAACCAATTTTACGACTCCCGGCTCTAAGATCGCCTCCAGTGATGCCCCTTCCCTTCTCTCTTGGCCCCCGACCAATCAGAGCGCCAGTTCTTCCCTGGTGGTTGTCCATCAGGTGCTGCCGCCAACGATTCACCCAGTAATTAACAAGACTACATGGTACTTTGGACGGCTCGAGGCCTGCGTTGAACACAGCTCTTCGCTGATGTCAGCGGATTCCTTACACGTGTCTGCGGCAACACCAGGTCGTTAGCTTTAGTTTAATGCACCTGCAGGCTGTGGAAAATTCCCTGTCCCCTTCCTCTGAAGTCGGCTCAGCGCCTATATTTCGCTATATTATTCCGGATGGCACTTAATGTGTACGGTGGCATTATTACACCTTGTGGAGGTCTTGATTTCCATTCTAAATAGTGATTAGAAGTAGTCACTAAATTAATGTTATGTAACTTTTCGCAGAATTCTCAGTTTGATATTGGTTTAAATTAATGTATTTGTTGAAGCTTTGGGGCGTTAACACCGAGGTATCACACATGGTCTAAATGTGTAAGATGTTTTGTATTGTTTAATTTTTACACTACTAATGATAATAATTAAGTACGCCGCCTATTGGTTATAGTAGGACCCTTTCAAGTAATATTCCCCATTAAAATGTATGTGTGTTTAATTCGTTAATACGTCCATAATTACGGGTTAGTTAGTTATTCCAAAACAATAACGTAACATATGACTAAACTATTGATTATTAAACGTGTATTGAGTCAAAAATTAGTACTCATGCAATCAAATTGAAGTTCAAAAAATTTTAAGTTATGAATTGTTTACAAAAAATTAAAATTTTAACAGCATAATAAATAACGTTTTTGTTCAGTTGATTTACTTTCATATTAGTGTTTGAATAAAAAGACTATACATGTAAATTCAACAAAACAAAAAATATTTGTTGGTATAGTCATGATACATAGGATGTTAAAAACACTTATGTGTATTGTTTTGCTAAACATTTTTTGTTCTGTTATTTTCTCTATGCCATCATGGTTACCCATAACACCAATGTCCATGAACAGTTTAAACTGTATAGATCTGTTAGCTTCTGAGATATCGTGCGGACAGACAGCCAGACAGATTTCTTTCATCCAGACAATCGACATGCGTTTCTTAAGATCAGGCAATGATTATTTATTACGATAAAACGTAATGCATGACTATTTACGGGATACCCTACTGTTTACTTTGCTTGTGTCCTCGATATAAAATCTTTAAATATAGGAATACCTGCTAACAAGACAAAGTACACTGTAAGGCTTTGCATCAAAATCATATGCCTTTACAGAGCTAAACGGATACACTGACTCTTCAATTATCTCTTACCATAAACATTTCACTGTGTCTAGTACATTGCACTGTGTCTAGTGCATTGCACTGTGTCTAGTACATTGCACTGTGTCTAGTGCATTGAACTGTGTATATTACATTGCACTGTGTCTAGTACATTGCACTGTGTCTAGTGCATTGCACTGTGTCTAGTGCATTGCACTGTGTCTAGTGCATTGCACTGTGTCTAGTGCATTGCACTGTGTCTAGTACATTGCACTGTGTCTAGTACATTGCACTGTGTCTAGTGCATTGCACTGTGTCTAGTACATTGCACTGTGTCTAGTACATTGCACTGTGTCTAGTACATTGCACTGTGTCTAGTACATTGCACTGTGTCTAGTGCATTGCACTGTGTCTAGTGCATTGCACTGTGTATAGTACATTGCACTGTGTCTAGTGCATTGCACTATGTATAGTACATTGCACTGTGTCTAGTGCATTGCACTGTGTCTAGTACATTGCACTGTGTCTAGTGCATTGCACTGTGTCTAGTACATTGCACTGTGTATATTACATTGCACTGTGTCTAGTGCATTGCACTGTGTCTAGTACATTGCACTGTGTCTAGTGCATTGCACTGTGTCTAGTGCATTGCACTGTGTCTAGTACATTGCACTGTGTCTAGTACATTGCACTGTGTCTAGTACATTGCAATGTGTCTAGTACATTGCACTGTGTCTAGTACATTGCAATGTGTCTAGTACATTGCACTGTGTCTAGTACATTGCACTGTGTCTAGTGCATTGCACTGTGTCTAGTACATTGCACTGTGTCTAGTGCATTGCAATGTGTCTAGTACATTGCAATGTGTCTAGTACATTGCAATGTGTCTAGTACATTGCACTGTGTCTAGTACATTGCAATGTGTCTAGTACATTGCACTGTGTCTAGTGCATTGCAATGTGTCTAGTACATTGCACTGTGTCTAGTACATTGCAATGTGTCTAGTGCATTGCACTGTGTCTAGTACATTGCACTGTGTCTAGTGCATTGCAATGTGTCTAGTACATTGCACTGTGTCTAGTGCATTGCAATGTTTCTAGTACATTGAACTGCGTATATTACATTGCACTGTGTCTAGTGCATTGCAATGTGTCTAGTGCATTGCAATGTGTCTAGTAAATTGCACTGTGTCTAGTACATTGCAATGTGCCTAGTACATTGCACTGTGTCTAGTGCATTGCAATGTGTCTAGTACATTGCACTGTGTCTAGTACATTGCACTGTGTCTAGTACATTGCACTGTGTCTAGTACATTGCACTGTGTCTAGTACATTGCACTGTGTCTAGTACATTGCACTGTGTCTAGTGCATTGCACTGTGTCTAGTACATTGCACTGTGTCTATTACATTGCACTGTGTCTAGTGCATTGCACTGTGTCTAGTACATTGCACTGTGTCTAGTGCATTGCAATGTGTCTAGTGCATTGCACTGTGTCTAGTACATTGCAATGTGTCTAGTACATTGCACTGTGTCTAGTACATTGCACTGTGTCTAGTGCATTGCACTGTGTCTAGTACATTGCACTGTGTCTAGTACATTGCACTGTGTCTAGTGCATTGCACTGTGTCTAGTACATTGCACTGTGTCTAGTGCATTGCACTGTGTCTAGTACATTGCACTGTGTCTAGTGCATTGCAATGTGTCTAGTACATTGCACTGTGTCTAGTGCATTGCAATGTGTCTAGTACATTGCACTGTGTCTAGTACATTGCAATGTGTCTAGTACATTGCACTGTGTCTAGTGCATTGCAATGTGTCTAGTACATTGCACTGTGTCTAGTGCATTGCAATGTGTCTAGTGCATTGAACTGCGTATATTACATTGCACTGTGTCTAGTGCATTGCACTGTTTCTAGTACATTGAACTGCGTATATTACATTGCACTGTGTCTAGTACATTGCACTGTGTCTAGTGCATTGCAATGTGTCTAGTATATTGCACTGTGTCTAGTACATTGCAATGTGCCTAGTACATTGCACTGTGTCTAGTACATTGCAATGTGTCTAGTACATTGCACTGTGTCTAGTGCATTGCAATGTGTCCAATACACTGAACTGCGTATATTACATTGCACTGTGTCTAGTGCATTGAACTGTGTCTAGTACATTGCACTGTGTCTAGTAAATTGCACTGTGTCTAGTACATTGCACTGTGTCTAGTGCATTGCACTGTTTCTAGTACATTGAACTGCGTATATTACATTGCACTGTGTCTAGTACATTGCACTGTGTCTAGTGCATTGCAATGTGTCTAGTATATTGCACTGTGTCTAGTACATTGCAATGTGCCTAGTACATTGCACTGTGTCTAGTGCATTGCACTGTGTCTAGTACATTGCACTGTGTCTAGTGCATTGAACTGTGTCTAGTACATTGCACTGTGTCTAGTACATTGCACTGTGTCTAGTAAATTGCACTGTGTCTAGTACATTGCACTGTGTCTAGTGGATTGCACTGTTTCTAGTAAATTGAACTGCGTATATTACATTGCACTGTGTCTAGTGCATTGCACTGTGTCTAGTACATCGCACTGTGTCTAGTGCATTGCAATGTGTCTAGTATATTGCACTGTGTCTAGTACATTGCAATGTGCCTAGTACATTGCACTGTGTCTAGTGCATTGCACTATGTCTAGTGCATTGCACTATGTATAGTATATTGCACTGTGTCTAGTACATTGCACTGTGTCTAGTGCATTTCACTGTGTCTAGTATATTGCACTATGTCTAGTACATTGCACTGTGTCTAGTGCATTGCACTATGTATAGTATATTCCACTGTGTCTAGTACATTGCACTGTGTCTAGTGCATAAGGCTATTGCCGTTTATACAAATTTGATACACATACACACACACACACACACACACACACACACACACACACATATATATATATATATATGTAAACATTTGTATGATTTGTGTGTGCGTGCACCTGTGGAATGTTATTTTTTAAATACTTGCGATGATGTATAGCTAGTTATTGTCTAGCCTACACAGTTGTTAATTGAACTTACCAATTATAGTATTAACGTTCTACGCTAATTAGCATTGCCGTTTTTACATATAATATTTAGAAAAATTTTTTTTCTCTCATAGGATTTTTCCATTTACTCTTGTACTATCTGTTTTAAAGCAAAATAAGGTTAAATGTACATTTTATTCTATTCATAAATTTAATTCATTGTTTCAAACCAAAAATCAATTATTCATTCATAACACGTATATACAAATACATATAAACATACACATGCGGATTTACTCTTAGCATGTATCAATTTGGATGGTCACATATTCTGACCTAGGGGTTATGACACGCCATCACTTTATAGTGCCAATAAAAGCATTAACAAATAGAAACGTCTTTCGTACAGGTAATGTTTAGCATGCTCAATTACCTAAATATGCTAAACTTATTTATCTAAATACTTTGTAATTGAAACGAAGTAGAAATTAATGTGAATTAAAGTGTGGAATGTATTTTTACACTGGGTATCTATTCTCCTAAACAAATTGCCGACTCAAAATATCCCAATCTGAAATTACACGTTTATAAAAAACAATGTATATTTGGTAACAGGTTTAAAAACTCACCTTAAAACGTGATTAAAACATGCTGATGATTTTTTTCTTTTTTAAAATTAAAAATTGCACTCGTTTAGTAACATAGAAAACTTATTCACGATACATATATTAATCACAAATACTAATAATGAAAATTAAACGAGAATTGCAACAATTTTGAAAAGGGAACATCTGTTCTTTAGAGAAAATAATATCCTTTGAACTTGAGTAACGTAACTAAACTATTGCTATTTTGACCAAGAATGGACTCAAACTATCCACATCATGGTTCAGTAACCTGTATTATTAACGAACCTTATTTACTAAACAATCCACTCTGCAACGCCTAAAATTTATAAGCAGTGACTAAATTTATCAATAGAATAAAATTCAATATTACATACGCGTATATAACTTATTTTTGTACTGTCTTAACAAAACAGTTAATTTAAGTATAAACAACAAGTACATTGATTCATTGAGATTTTGGTACTTCGACAAAGAGAAATGTATCCATAAATTTAATTATTGAGGAGTGGTGCAATTCGAATAGTAATGAAATATTTGGTAGCAGGACCCTAATTTGTCGGCATTAAATTTAGACGTACAGAGATTATTTATCGAAGGGAATTACAAGGGAGCAAACAATACAAGTTAGATAAGTAGTAAAATTTTGGAAATATAATTTTGGATTCTAGAAGTAAAAATATAGGAATCATGGACTAAAATTTGTAAAATCAATATCTGTTTTGAAAAAATAATGACTGTCAAACCCGTGCAGTTTGATACTCAGATAACTCTGGCTACTGCTATAGCTATGACTCATTCTGTGCAGTGTAACTAGCGATACGTGATTTTGGATTCAGGTCACCAAAATGCGGTGGGAACAGATTGCAGCTAACCATAAACCTGTATAAAGTAACGAGCCTGGACATCCTGATAGTGGTTGACAGCATCACTCCTCTATGACGTGCTTCCACATTCACTCAGATAACTCTGGCTACTGCTATAGCTGTGACTCATTCTGTGCAGTGTAACTAGCGATACGTGATTTTGGATTCAGGTCACTAAAATGCGGTGGGAACAGATTGCAGCTAACCATAAACCTGTATAAAGTAACGAGTCTGGTCATCCTGATAGTGGCTGACACATCACTCCTCTATGACGTGCTTCCACATTCACTCAGATAACTTTGGCTACTGCTATAGCTGTGACTCATTCTGTGCAGTGTAACTAGGGATACGTGATTTTGCATTCAGGTCACTATAATGCGGTGGGAACAGATTGCAGCTAACCATAAACCTGTATAAAGTAACGAGTCTGGACATCCTGATAGTGGCTGACACATCACTCCTCTATGACGTGCTTCCACATTCACTCAGATAACTCTGGCTACTGCTATAGCTGTGACTCATTCTGTGCAGTGTAACTAGCGATACGTGATTTTGGATTCAGGTCACTAAAATGCGGTGGGAACAGATTGCAGCTAACCATAAACCTGTATAAAGTAACGAGTCTGGACATCCTGATAGTGGCTGACACATCACTCCTCTATGACGTGCTTCCACATTCACTCAGATAACTTTGGCTACTGCTATAGCTGTGACTCATTCTGTGCAGTGTAAACTAGCGATACGTGATTTTGGATTCAGGTCACTAAAATGCGGTGGGAACAGATTGCAGCTAACCATAAACCCGTATAAAGTAACGAGTCTGGACATCCTGATAGTGGCTGACACATCACTCCTCTATGACGTGCTTCCACATTCACTCAGATAACTCTGGCTACTGCTAGAGCTACGGTTCATTATGTGCTGTAAAACTGCTAATAACGGTGATCGTCTACGGAGAGACGGGTAGGACATTGAGTATTGGTAAAGTTATAATGTTTCTAAAGATAATGATATGTATATTTTTTATATTATTTTATGATTTTATTCAAGATAGCAGTAGTACATTTCCATAATGCTAAACAACAAAAATATAAGTTTTCGGAATATTTTTAGGACTACAAAAAGATAAACTCGTATAATTTTTAAGTAACAGGATGTTTTAAAATCTCAATTGCAGTTCAAATTGTATACTACAATATACCCATTTAGTTCAAACACTTAGTGCAGTTGTATATTATGAAAAACACTATTCAACATTCAGTTTTATACCTCATGTATTATGAATAGGAAGAAACCTTCAAACGACTATCTCATATACTCCTGATATTGCATGTAAAGTTGAAAAACGCTGTTGCAATCTCATTGGAAATTGTTTAACAGTAATATAAAAATAAGGAAACAGATGTGTTCATGGTCAAGGACATCATTGGTAATTTAAGTATTATTCTACCTGTAGTACTATTTCAACAGCTATTGAACGAAATGCCTTTTTCGAGACGTATAACTTTTTTAAATTTTAGTTAGAGATGTGGAATCGTATATTTTTCCAAATTATCCTATGGATTGTTTTTATTCATTTCGAATAAAGAAAAACGTTATGTTACTTTAAACTATTTATTAAATACTACAACGATTTCCTGATATTTAATTTCAGATAAAATTTGTACTAAATTGTACAAAACTCAGTCGGATATGGTGAATTGCACATTAAAAATGAAGAAACACCATACGAATATTTTGTACGTGATAGGAAAAGTGTAGTGAAAATTGTTTTTAATTAAGGCTTTGTCACACTCTAAAGAGTTTTAATTAAATTCCAGATTGTAGTTTAACTGACATTAAAAAGTAAATTTTTAGTCAACTTTGATCTTTAGATATTTCACGTCAGAGTTTTTATTGCATGATTGATTCGAGGTATAATTTACTTCCATAATCAATATCAACAAGAAGGTTTTACCTTTTGATTCTTCATCTGAATATTCAAATGTACGTGTAAATACACGTACCTTTATGGTACAACGATATTTTATAGAGAGTAGAATTACTGTTATTGAATTCTAATTTGCTCTATACATATGTTTATTACCTTTCGAAAAAGTCGTGTGTTTTTATAAACTTAAACCTATTCAATATAATACATACGCCAACACAAACAAATTTCTAATACATTTTTCACTTGTTTACTTCAACTTCATAATTTTTGCGTCTACTACTCAAAGTTGAAATGCGAAATGGTTTCATGTCTGCTGACTCTCCAGAGGATACCTTCGTTAATTATTTGAGATTTAGGAAGTATTTAGGAATATTAATAACAGAATACGTCGTACTCTAATTTAATTTCCATCAATATTTGATTTTGAATATAGTATCAGGAAAAACTATTTATGGGAACTAATTTTGCTTGGCTATTACTAGAATATTTCATAAATACTTTAAATAAAGTTAATACTCTATACAAGGCCGAATGGTTGATTCAGCCATCTCGGAGAAGTATTGCAAAGGTGCCACTCATAATTCACGAACCTCTTGTACAGACAATGTTGCATGTAAATAGCCTCATTAGAATACCCATTATGTCGCATGTCCGCGCCAACATTTGGTTTCAGTTCACCCAACCATTACAAGTTTGTATTCTCCTATTACCTAATATTCCTACTAAATTAGTAATAGTTTCACTGAAGGAAGAACAGTGTATTGCCGAAATGACAGAATTATAATTTATAGTTATTTTAATATTTACAAGACTGTCTATTAAAGGTTTTACAAATATTCCTTACAGAACCTTGGAACTTAAATGTCTTATTAACATTTAACAATCAGCTATAGTATTTCGAGATGTTGGTTCGAGTAGAATACAAAGGTCACATTTTAAACTAAAACTGAGCAATAAGCGTGAAGGCTACAAATGTAATTTCAATATCAATCTAGACCCCATTGTCTTATACAGTTACGCGGACCAAAGTTTGATATGCATATTTTATTGCAAATGGCTACAATAGGATAATGAATGCATGGTAAGAAGAAAGTGCCTAAGAATAAAATAAGAAGGTATAGTTTATCGAAAGATTTTTTGGCAAACGGGAGAATATTTCGCTCTTTGTGGTTGATTACAAGGTCGAGACGAACATTAGTCAAATAATATGAAATGGAGCATAAGACAGCATAAATCTTTTGCAGACTACATTTTTGGAGGAACATTTGTATCACATGACTTGATTTAAGTTAAATGTTTACAATATAAAATATAACTAGAAATAGATTTGTCCTTCTGATTTATTTACTTATTTCCTCATTCAAAGTACCCGTTATAGCGAGAGTATATATTTAAGGCTACTCAGTAAGGCTTAGTAGGTTTATCAATTGTACGTATACTTTTTCCCCTAGTACAACAAGACACACTAAACTATGTCACAGAAACGTTAGGTCCAACAGAGAGTGTAATAGAATAGAGGGAAATAAACCTTTCAAGACAAATTACGTTTCCGGGACGCACACATCTATACTATTTTGTAGAAATCTAATGGTGTCTCTCTGTGTGTTTGCTAGTCAGTCAAGTAGAATCTAATAGATCAATTTTAATTAAGTTTTATACGTACATTCATACAGTACATAGTTAACATATAGGCCTATTCTTATTTTGAAAGTTGGGTCAGAAATAAACATATTACAAGATAAAAATTATTGCAACTCAATTGTGTACATTTATTTATTTATTTATTTCATTCCAACGGCAAAACCAATGTTTACAAATCAAATCTATAACATGCAGATACTTAAATATACTAGTAACAGAATACTAGCATGCAAGCAGTATAAATACAAGCAGTATGCAACAACTTGAAAAGTATACTAAGTATAATAACAGCGATAAATATGTATATATAGTAACAAAAACAAAAACAATTAATAAATACTATCTGTACGTATGCAAGAAATAAAAGACAAACCAATGTTTACAAATCAAACCTATAACAAGCAAACAATAAGTATACCAGCAACCGAATACATGCAGATATAAATACGAGCAAAGTATGTAACAACTTGAAAAATATACTAAGAATAATAACAATCGATAAAAATGCATATATAGTAACAAAAACAATAACAATCAATAAATACTATATGTACGTATGCAAAAAATAATAACAAATGAAGAATAGATACGGTAGGACGCTTCATGTAGAGTCCTGCTGTGCGGCTGTCAATACTCCTCTCCTTATGGTCGAAACCCCGTCGTGGAAGAGATCCAACCCGCCGCAGTGACGGTTGCCAATCCTCATCATCCTTGCAAGTGGACCATGGAAGTCATAGTCATTTAAAAAGATCGCAAAAAATTGCAGCATGGAAATATTTTTAGGCGGAGGATATGCGTCCGGTAACTGTATATCTCTTCGTTGGTCGTCAGTAAGTTGATGGCGTCACATATTCCGAGTCGCTGTGAACAGTCGTTCATATTTAAGTTGTTTCTTCCTTTG
Organism: Homalodisca vitripennis; assembly: GCF_021130785.1. Lineage (NCBI taxonomy): Eukaryota > Metazoa > Arthropoda > Insecta > Hemiptera > Cicadellidae > Homalodisca > Homalodisca vitripennis. Next base: position 2,770,166 of record NC_060209.1, read on the forward strand.
ACTTTCCATTATGCATGATTTCTAGATGTATGCTATAGTTCACGAACTTCATAATAATATATGGTGGACGTTCTGTAATTAACTGAGTTCAATTGGGGCAACCTAATGCATTAGAGTCAATAATGTTTGATCCTGTTACTGAGGAGGATGTGATGGAAGTTATTAGAGACATGAAAACTAAACATTCCACTGATATTTATGGAATATCAATGTGGCTTATTAAAAAGTGTTTTCACAAAATTTTCGAACCCTTAGCTAAAATTATTACTTTTTATTTTGAATCTGGACAATTTATTAATAACTTAAAAAAGGCCAACATTGTCCTTTGTTTAAAAAAGGTGATCCTCAAGCTACAAATAATTATCGCCCGATCTCCATTCTTCCGGCGTTAAGTAAAGTGTTTAAAAAGCTGTTCCTTTCTAGACTACTCTCCTTCTTGGACCGATTTCAGATCATCTTCAGAGAGCATTTTGGTTTTGGGAGAGGTAGATCTACAATTGATGCGGTGATACAGCTTATTAACATATCTATAGTCTGGAGGGCCTAGACTGTAGAAAACTTACAATTAGCATTTTCGTAGATTTGTCAAAGGCTTTTGACTGCGATATGATACGAGGTACACCAATCAGTTGGCTAAAATCGTACCTACTTAAAACATCCTAATGTGTTCAACTCAATGAAAATGAGTCAAAATATTTGCCCATTTAATACGGAGTCCCACAGGGGTCAAGTAGGTCCAGTACTTTTTTAAATTTATGTAAATGACCTCAGGTCATCGGTAACCTCAGGCCAGATTATTGAATATGCGGATGACACTACACTCTTTTCCAAGGAAATTGTAAAGAAGCATTGGAAAAGCAATGCTTCGAAAGTTCAAATTCTTGCTTGTAATTTTTTAAGAGAACTAAATTTACTTAATTACGACTCAAAAGCTAGTTTTATTTATTTTTCTGGAAAAAGAACACTCTAAGAGTGTAATCCATTAGTAATATTAAATGAAACCGTAATCAATGAGATCAATGAGACGAAATTCCTGGGAATGCATAATAATAGAATGCTTACTTGGGACACTCATGTCGATGTTGTCTGTGGAAAAATATCCTCAGGCATTTTTGTATTGAGAAACTTAGCGACATTTTAAAATGAGGGTTAGAAATGGCATATTACGGCCTCACATACCCATACATGTTTTATGGCATTGCTCTATGGAGTGGTTGTTCGCATCACAACTTGTCCAGATGTTTTGTGTTGCAAAAAGAGCAATCAGAATAATTGAAAAAATTGGTTACAGAGAGTCACGTAGGAGAGTTTTAGAAGGCTCGAACTGCTGACACTCCCATCCCTTCTACATGTATGAAACTGTCTTGTAGTGTCGGTACAAATGTAAAACCACACGTGGCAGGGACGTACATGGCTATAACCTTAGGGTGGCACAGCACAGGCTCCGAGCTTATGAAGCCCTATCCCGTGAGGTGTGAGCTAAATTAATCAATTTGCTTTCCCTTGGTATACGATAGCAAAACAGGGAAACACTGTTTAAAAAGAAATTAAAGTAATTTTTACTGGGGGGGGACTTCTACGGCGTTGCTGAGTTCCCGGACCGTGAGCCAGAGTTTTAAGGGGCCGACCTGTTTTAAGTCTTAAATTACGTTTTTAGGATTTTGATTGTGATTTAAACTTTTAACAATTTTAATGCTTTTATGTGCTTTAAATTTTTAACTTCTTAAAAGTATTAATAATTTTATATTTTTAGTTATATATAGTTGTTGTCTAAATAATGTTTAGTTTGGCTAAGTTTAATTTGAAGCAACTCATTGTGTATACTTAAAATTCAATAGCATAAATCATGTTTTAAATAATAACCTGTTAAATGTTATATTAAATTTAGTTTAGTGCTCTAGACAGCTTAAAATTAAGATGAAAGTGACGGATGCTTTACAATATGTGAATTGTTTAACAGCAATAAAAATATTTATCAATATTATATCACTTTTAGTTTTCATGTATATATATATATAGGTTACGCCAGAAATAAAAATCAGGTCCTGTTTTAAGGATTAACCATTTTTGTTAATCAGTGTGACGATTAGTAAGGAAAACGTGGCATTGAGATCCCTTACTTAAAATAATTTGACTTCATATGAAAGCCTTTTAATTTATTAATTCATGTTATAGTGTTATAAATTATATAAAGGCTAAAGAAATTAATTATGTTTTTGAACATTATAAAACCGTCGCTTAATTAAGACGATTAACTTTTGAAGAAAACGATTAACTATTGAACCAATATGAAAAAATTTATAAAAACACAAATTCCTCGATTGAATATACTGTATGTAAATAGTTTTGGGTCCAAGCAAGCAATTAAGCTATTTGTAATGTTTCTTTTGGTACAAGCTTGAACTTGCAAAGTTTACTTTATTTATATCCTTTTCTAAGCCTTTTCATGGTTACAGGTTTGTCATACAGTCAAATTAAACATTTAAGATCTAACGCAGGAAAATATGTAAACCATAATTAGTTATTAGAGTTGACAAATAACTATAGAAATCTCTATATTTTCACTGTCAAAGATTTATTTTCAAAACCACTTCAAATTTTCAATACTTTTTCTCCTAATATATATTATAATTATTCAATTATATTATTTATGTGTTACTGTATCAATGAATGGTTTTGTAAACCTATATTTGTTTTCAGACACATTACTCATTGCTGTTGAAAGCTATAATTATTTGCCTATTACCCTGGATTACGGTTTCCATAATGCAGGCTATTTACTCACCTCATTCGTTCTGTATATTTGCTGTAAAATAATTGATTTACTATATAATAGTGTTATGGAACTAGCTAGTATATCAATTGTTTAACTCGAAACTGCTCGATGTGTTGCCTTATCATACACATAGTATTACCCTGTTATGCTGTGCTCTTACTTTAAAATCTGGGCTAAACTGGCGAACATATCAATCAATTGTTAAATGATAATGTAAATCAATGTTTAAAGCAGGAATACAGTAAAATAATAATATTTTATCTAGTCATGTTCTTTTTAATAAATTACTTTAAAGTTAAAAATGTAAAAGTCTATCGTAAAAAACAAAACAGTTTAATTTAAAATGATATTGTAGAATCTAGATAGAATAAGCATATTTAAGGTATTTGTGGTTAAAAATACAATTCCCAATCATATTAGGCCATGACTTAAAATTTAAAAAAATACTATTTACGAACTAGAAGTAATTTGGAATCCTCCTAAAGGAATAATGTTGTTTATTTCTAAATATATTAGTAACAAACAGTCATGCATTATTGGAAGTTTGATAGCCACTATTATGGAAAGTAAATACTCGTACTATTAAAATTAATTATTTTATTCAGATTATTAACACATTTTCTAGAGAACAAAGAAATTTCATTAACACTAAACAACGCCCATCAGTATTCTAAAAAAATTTAACATACCAAATAACGCAATAATATTGACTATAAAAATTACCTCTTCAAATTATAAACTAAAATATAAAACCGTTTATTTTAACTATATTATAAAATAATAACGCATTACTACAAGTTATAAGAAATTAACAAACACGATTATACACAACAGTAATACATTAAATACAAAACTGAATATGTTACAATCCTGTCACGTCTTTTTTAAAACAATTATATGGGGATATCTCCAATGGTTTTACCACAAAAAATAATGGCATAATAGTGTTTGAGAGTTAACATTGATCCAAATGGGGGTAAACAAGACGGCTGATGATAGACCCAGTTCTTGAACACAAACATATCAATAAACACAATGAACCAATAAAACTGTTAACTTTTTTCCAAAATAACATAATGTAGTTATATTTAAAACTGTTAACATAAATTAATATTCTGTTGTTTTTTTCCAAAATAACGTAAATTAACATCAATAAAATAGTAAAAGTAAATAATACAAACTGAAACTTTACATCCTCGTTCGCACTCCCAAAGTAGACAATTACGAAGCGAGCACCCATGGTGGCAAACGGGATAACGGATCAGAACTAAACCTAGAAGGAAATAAAAAAAAAACACCGTTGATAGTGTGCTCAGATTCATTCCATAGTACATAGTTTGGAAAAAAATCAAAGACATCTTCAACTAAGATAAGAACCTAAGAAGAAGCAAGTATTGGCCTGACAAATTAAAAAAAAAAAAACTGATAACTACAGTTTACCCAAATTTATGTCATGTGGCTCAGGTGCAGCTGGATAAATGAAAAAAAAAAAAAAAAAATAGGAACAGTCATAATTTAAATTAAGAACTGCCAATCCACACGGTATACTTCGTCTAAGGGTGGTATAACGACTTGGACTGTAGATATTAATATTCCAGAGTATTAATATTTAAATTATGAATGAGAAATCCAAGACGATATAACATATTTTTTGATTAGTAAGCTCCTAGTGAATATTCAGTAAAATTTATTACTAAACTGTTAAATATTCAATATTATCAGGTATGTTAAAAATAAAAATCACAGTTCTAAATAAAATAATGGATTAATTTTAAACTGGCAAATTAATAATTTCAACGTTTCAGAATTTTTATCACTCTATTTTCCACAATGAATTAACAAACCGTTTAGTAAATTCAAAAGTTCCTTTGGCAAGAAATAAAAAATGTTAACCAAATATATCAAACCAAAAATCAGAGCTGTCTTCTAAAATAAAATAATAAAGTTTTTAAATAAAAATCAAATACTACTTGGAAATAACTAAAATAAAAATGTTCACTTCTAAGTTCACTCAAAATTCAAAATAAAAATTTAAACTTCTCTGTCCACTAGTTGAACCTTAACTTTCAAGTCTCTGCAATTCAGATTACAACTCTCTCAAAAAATTATTAAAGTTCAATTAATTACTAATTAACAATTCACTATTAAACAGTTCCAATTAAATATTAATAAATTACCAAATTTCCAACTTTCAATTAATTTATTAACAAAGTTCAATTTTAATTCACTTTTCTTGCAAGCGTGAACCAAATGTAACTTGTATGATTCTATTATGCTCTATTGTTCCTCGAGAATAAGTTATTCACATTGCTATGTAGTTTCTATGAATTTAATTTTTTCCTATGAAAAAGACAACAAAATCAATTTAATATCAGATCTGGTAGACTATTTCAATAAAACGTACAATAAATCTGGTGCTTACCTCAAAATCCCTCGCAGAAAAAAAAATTTAGAAACACGGTGCACTGTAATTAACTTACTCACGAAAATAACCAAAAGAAGGGCGAAAATTATGAGCGGGCGCTTAAATACTTCCCTTTCCAATCAACTTTGCAGGACATCCGCGGTGTTCTCTCATTGGTCCAGCTGTATCAAACAAGGAGAACAATAGTTGCAACAAGACAAGTTCTAATCAATTCAAGGCAGTCAACCTGCCTTCCTAACAATTTAAAACTACCATTACTAACTAGCCAAAGGATTACATGTTCGTTTTTACCCTGAATTTTCACAATCTAATCTAAAATTAAATCCCAATATTTCGATCCCAACATTTTTATTTCATTTCAGTTTTAATAAAAAAAATAAACCAATGTAGCTTTAAAACGCTAAAGGTGGGCTCCTAATAAATACTAAGAAAATAAACTAAATAACATTAAAACTAAACTTAAAAACTAAATAACAAAATTTAAACTATAATAACCGGCAAGAATAACAAAATAAATAAATTAATCAAATAGCAGGCTATCACAGTTGTTTGACTAGTGGTATTTTTTAATCTCATCATGGAGGCTAGTTTCCGACATAGCAGGAAAACCCCGGAGTCGAGGTAAGAGTACCTCTACTGGACCTCTTCAGTGAGAAATGTATAACTTACTCCAGCATGTTAGTGGGAAAATAAAACAGAATTAACAAAAAAAAACTTGAAAAGGAAAAATTTCTTTACAAGTTCTGCCTATAAACATACAAGAATTTCAGAAGTTCCTTGCCACTCTGAAAAGGACGTGCAGAGCGCTCTGAATCAGTACAGTCAGTGCCTTCTGCAACCACAACGAACAACACTTACATGTATTATATAAAGACACTCTTAACTTTGTACTTTGTACATGAGCCGCGGATATACCTGGGCTCACGACTTGGAACTGGCTCAACACTAAGATGAGAATAACAGTTTTACTAAATTGAAGAATACAATTAATAGTGTATTTATACTTACAGAAGTACGCCATGTTATGTAACATGCACAAAAGTAACTATGCTCAAGAGGATAGGGCAATTATGTAATGCAGCATAAAATAAAAAGATATTTCGCTTGAGTTACTAGTTTTCAGTCTCATATAGGCTATGGATGAAGTGAAATTATTTATTTAGATAAATGTACAAATTAATCATTTATATATGTCTAGCTGACATGTTACAACTACACAAGCGGTTGTCACAGAGCAAGCCAAATATCACTGTCGTATAACAAACATTAACTATTAAAATTAGTAAAAATTTGCCTAAAAGTAGTTCAATAACATCCCTCATTTTCATAAACTACAAATGGATTTAGGAAAATATTAAGAATAATTTGTAGTTTCAATCACTGTATACGTACACAAATTGGCCAAAAATATATTTCTGTACTTGAAATTGAACACAAAAACTTTAATATAACCTAATTATTTTAGTTCAATTGCACTAAAAAATATTTTACAATATCATTATCTGGCATTTGGCAGCCCTTGCAATCTGTAGTAAGCCATGTGATACCAATATAAACAGCTTCTACACAAAATACAGTCATCTTCAAAATGTTTTTGGCACAAACGACACAACCTCAACGGATTTCCATTCTTTACTTAAATTATTTGTTCTATTGCCAGCCTACAATCATCACAGACATATTTCCTTACTGCACGTATGTCAGTATTTAGCTGTAGACGGCATGACAAGATGTTACAAACATTTACCTCTATATTACCTTCCATTGCAGTTTTTGTAATTCCGGATACACAGACCACTGCAGCATTTAACATCTTTTAGATAAGCCAACTACAGTTAGATCACTACCTCTTGGCCTTACTTTCCTTTTTATTTTTAGAGGCATAGAGGGCAAATACGGTACGGTACTAGTTCTGCTGAACTTGGTTGAGCGTAAAGATGAGAAGCTACAATGCTTGGTTGTTGGATATACAGGTATACTGTGTTACTGTAAATGAGCATCAGCAATCACATGCAATTCTTCAAGCGTGTCTTCATTTTCTTCTCTATGTTGAAGTATCAGTTCTGCCACAAACACTTCTTTTCCCTTTCCACACAACTTTATTATGGTTTCAAGGACAATGGAGCCACTGCGGGAATAACCTTGAATGATCTTCAGAAGCCAAAGAGGAAACTTTCTGGAAGGTCTTTGCGACCAAACGGTTTTTCTCATTTCGTGATAAAAACTTTTTTGAGGTAGTATAGAAGCTGTCACATTATCGTCAGAAGAATCTGTACTATTTAACCAACTATTCTTATGATAAAATGACTTTTTCCATCGCCCTGTAACTATCTTTTCTGAAAACAAACTTAAGTATTTTAGTTCCCTTACGTGTAATATGTTATGTTAATGTAAATTCATTATTACTGAAAAGTTGAATGTGCAACTGGTAGGAGTTGCGGTGACAATTCCACAAGATGTCATGACATCCATTTGTTCTTAATGAAGATCTTGATTCTCTGCCAACTAAACTTAGTCCTTCGTTTTAAATCAGTCACAATTTTTAAGCATAAGGTCTCAGTAACTGCTGATAAATGTTTAATCCTCATTTACGTTGGATATGTTTGACAGGAATCTTTAGTTCTACTTTTAATGCTCTGAAACCCCTCTTATTTAGTAGGTTTAGAGGTTTTCAGAAGGTCTTTAAATAATTTTGGATGTTCGGCATGGCTCTGAAAACCTCCATAAATTTGGAAGTCAATGATTATAACCTATAATTTGTTCTGTTTCTGATATTTACTACGTGTTGTAAAACAAACGTAGTAAATAAATCCACTCATTTCGTATTGGGTTCCAGTTTTTATCAATATAACCAAGAAACTTGTCCAGTTTTGCTTTTCTTGCATCATCCAATATTTCATTATACTGGTTTAATTTTTAGGATATGCCAATTCTTTAGCGAAATGTAAGCTGATTGTTCTTTCATCAGAAGATATTCCCATCTTTTCGGTACTTATCTCCCTTTTAAAACATCTCCAGGTGTAGAAAAATGCAGATTATAACGTGGCTTGAGGGAACCCATCGGTAAAGGCTTCTCTTGCATCAAAATCTTTATCAGTCATCACTGCAACGGTCTTGGACCATGAAGAATTTTCCTTTTTAACATTTTCGAAATTTTTTATGTAGAATGCGCATCCTCTACTGCACAAAGGAAATCCAACAGCTTCAGATTCTTTATTGGCACCTTTACAGCAGCAATATACTAAGGGATCCTCAAATTGAAAACATTTCACATAGCATAAAAAAGAATTTCACGGTACCCTCTTCTCATTTCCTCATCTTGATAAAAACAACTCTTAAAATATATATATATATATATATATATATATATATATATATATATATATATATTTAACTATTTCAACTGTATACTTTCCTTTATTTAAATATAAGCCAATGCATAGTTCAAAGCGTCTTCTGATATACCTCTTTCAAGTTGTTTGTCACACAGCGTCACTTTATTTATTTCAGCAACTCAGCCTGAGGTAGCTTTTCGTTGCTCCGCAGTTCGCTCGAATGTTTCACCAACTTCTTCGCAGATTTACACAGCTGACGTTGTCTTGGGGGAAGGGAATATGTAATCTTAAACAAAAATAAGCACACTTTATTTTGTAAAATTGATTAGTCCTTAGAGTGTATTATACATTAATAAACCAAATATGTAACTATGCTGTTTACAGAGAGACGTAAAATACATTTAATACATGATTTTATACTTCTAAAATACGTTTTATTAAGTACTCAATATGACAAGATACACTAAAAGAATAAGTTATTGTTCTACGCTCAACCGCGTAAATCAATCATGATTGTAGTAAAAATATATGTTTGTGCCGTTATTGTTTAAAAACCGGCGTTTGAAAACTGTAAAGAATAAATGTAGTGCATTGCAATGTTATTGGTATATTATATTTTACTAACAAGCTGATCAACAGTCCTGTTTTAGATTATACCTGCTTCTAAGTCGTAACCCGAAGTTATAAAACAACTAGAAGCAAATTTTTCCGTTGAGAAACAGACTCAACATTTTACATGTTATATAAAAGATGACTGGCAACTTGAGGTAGTTTAATTCCTGATTAGTTTTATAAATGCTTACAATAAGCTGTTACTTCGTAAAACAATGTATAGTATGAAAAAAGTAATTCACAAGGTCAAACCTTACCTCACTATGAATATGGTTATGTTTCTTCACCAGCATAACCATATTCAGAGTTCTACCATCAGACGATGCAAGAAACCTCACCACAAATCCACATAGTTTTTTTTAAATTGATGAAAAAATGTAAACCTTGTAAAATTAACAACATAACAGTTACAAAAATACACATTGCATGTGCATCGAATACTAAAAATATCCTTCAGATGATTTTTTTTTATTCTGTATTACAAAACATTTTTACTTGTTCAGATACCAATATAAGATTTTCCGTATATAATAAATAGTTATAACTTGTGACTACTGTATTGCATGTATACAGGATAAAACAATATAAAAAGTGAGAAAAAAATGAAGTAATGTGACCGGCATATGCCACTTGGCCTATAATGGCCGTAAAACAGTGTAAGTTAATACTATCGGAAGGTCAACGACCTGAAAAACGCTGTTGAAACAGTCATAAATAAACTTAAAAGTAGCTACTGTTATATTTTTAGATTGGTTTTGATTTTATTTAGCTGTTCTACATTTATATAATTTGTTTGAAAAGATCATCAGCTTTTTAATCTTATTACTGTATGAAATTAGATTTTCCAACAACTCACCTTAAATTATACTATAAAGTTTAAATTGAATTTATACTTTTTATGCTTAACTTTATGTTTTCTTAAATATCATTATCACATTATAATACAGCAAAAATGTTCAGACGGAGTGTTTATAAATAAAGAATTGGCTACTTAAATAAAAAGATTTTAATTCTTACTGATGGTGCTTGGAATTAAATAGATATTAAAAACACAGTTTGAAACAATGATTTAAGTATAACCTTAATACAGAAACATTTTACATCTTCGTTCATCGTTACATCATTTACTCCTTGACCATTTGCATTATTTTGTTTAGGAAGATGACTGCATAACTTAAAAAAAAAATGATTTTGTAATTTTAATATTACTACTATTAGGATGGGTATTAACCTATATTTTGTATGAATTGCCGGCAGTATAATAAACAGCCACTAGAAAAATCGAATCGTGAATATTTCTGATTAAACTTAATCTCGCCTCTTCACTTTGCATATTTATAATACGCGTATATATGTAACCTATAACACATAGTAGATAGAGACAGAGTGGCTGACTTCTCGTCGACCTCGTTTCCCTTCAGTAGGAAGAATACATGACCCGGTCGTTATAATGACATGTTTTCTCAATAAGTCAAATACAATCTTTTCTATCTAATAATATAGATTTTGTAGATAATCGGTAACATAAACTGTTCATATATTAGTGGCACATTACCCCCGAATAATACCGCACTAGATTAATTAATTAAACAATAAAAATAAGCTGTGAAAACCTTACTTTTTATGTTTTGAAAGATGGGCTGTATGTATCTGACAGCTTGTGACACAGATAACGAATGTTCATCACCATTTTACTTGCGGCTATGACTCAAATACCTCACAAGTTACTTCACTCTGTTTGAATAAATTTTAACCGATACTGTTACATTCTAATACATTATAAAATCTGGTAACAATTAATCGTAAAAAACTATAATCATAATGTCTTTGAATACTAATTTTGTATATATGTTTGATAATTTGGTTTAGTGATTTAACCATTGTATTTGCTGCTTAAGCAAATGTTTACTTTAGCTAGTTTAAAAGCTTTGTTGTATTAAAAAAGACACTAAATATGTAAATTAATAGACCAAACAACCAATTATATTTCAAAAAAGCCAAAAGTTTTTGTTAAAAATATTGTAAAGAGGGCAAGAAGTTAAACGGGCTAACAAAATTAACTCCGGCCATCAGATTTTTCTGTATGGTAACAAACAGAAAACTTCCCTGAAGATAGTACTTATGTGTAAAATATAATATTCCAAAAGGCTGATCACTAATGCTTGAGACCTCCCATATTACAAACTTACCTTAAAATATTATTCTAAGTAGCTAGATATAAGCTAAGACATTGTTGGGTAAACTATCCTAATGACCCCTAGGGGGATTTAATTTAAATAGCTAGATACGTCTAAGAATTCATTTTAATTATTGTATCTTACATCGGATTTGGAAGCAATCCTGTGGAAACACATTTTATAGTTCCACTATGGATGCAGTGGTATGCAATTTCATAATACACAATCTCACTTTCATAATACACCACCTCACTTTCAAATTTCTTGTTATGCCCCTTTTCCTTGCTACCTCTATTATTCTGGAATCTTTTATATATATATATATATATAATTAAATAAACTCATTAATTTCTTTTTCATAAATAAACACGTTTAAATCTTAAAAGGATTTAAACTTAACATTCATGTTTAACAACACAGCGTAAATACAAAAGATCAAGGTTTATTCAAGAATAAGTCAACCTTAAACCGTAATTTATGAATATCAATATGGCGGATACCCTCACTTTTATCACTTGAGAACTATGACGTACGAGTGACGTCATCAACCCACTGACGGACACCAAAGATACGTACAGTTGTCGAACGTATATTCTCTGCCTTATTTTTAAATTTTTAACACATCACAACATACTCTCCCTGGATGTGTTAACGTGATTAAACGTTTTAAAATGTATGTACGCCGTAATTAAAAAAGTTTAAGATATTATCTGACTATAATTAGTTTTAAAGAGAAAATGATAAAGAAGTTTTTTGAATTTTTACCACTATGAACAATGTTTAGTGTATAATCCGTCAAAACATTACTTGATATTCTTCTGTTTTCTAGAACTTTCAGCTTCGAAACTGATAAGATTAAGCAATAATTATATAATACCGGGATTTTGAACCGAAAAATAGGTTTTTTCCATCGCTTAAGTAGACAATTTAATAACAAAAACCTATTTATATAACATCGGGGCTCATACTGTAATTATAAGTATTGAAGTTCTTGCGTTCGTAGGCAGAAATTTTAGAAATCTAAAAGTCAGTTATTCTACTCTACACCTGTCCTTTATATGCCTTTGGCTACGTAACAGGGTTAACTGGCTTGGTTTACCTTGAGTGAATATTTTATAGACATAATAACGACACTTTACTAATATATCAATTCATCGTTTACTTTTAAATTCGAACTGTCAAAAGAGATATAAAATACAATGTTGACATTGAGCGTATCGAAATATCGAAATGTACTAAAATATGAATGTCCGACTATTACCAACATCATCAACCATCAACCGTTTTAAAATGGCATTGGATACATAATCCACCGTGAGCTTTGTACCGTTTAGAAATATCGCAATATAATGTATAATAAAAGCCCGGTTGTTACCACCAGCAACAGCCATCAACCGTTTTAAGATGGCATTGGATACATATTTAGTCGTGAGCTTTGTAGCGTTTAGAAATATCGCAATATAGTACTGTATAATAAATGTCCAGTTGTTACCACGAGCAACAGCCATCAACCGTTTTACAATGGCATTGGTTAAATAATCCATCGTGAGTTTTGTAGAGTTCAGAAATATCGCAATATACTGTATAATGAATTACCGGTTCTTACCACCAGCAACAGCCATCAACCGTTGTACAATGGTATTGGAAACATAATCAATCGTGAGCTTTGTACAGTTTAAAAATATTGCAAAATACTGCAAAATATTGCAAAATAATGAATGTCCGGTTGTTACTACCAGCAACAGCCATCAACCGTTTTAAAATGGCATTGGATACATAACAAATCGTGAGCTTTGTACAGATTAGAAATATTGCAATATAGTACTGTATAATAAATGTCCGATTGTTACCTCCAGCAACAGCCATTAACCGTTCTACAATGGCATTTGATACATAATCAATCGGGACCATTGTAGCGATTAGAAATATATATACTGTATAATAAACTTCCAGTTGTTACCACGAGCAACAGCCATCAACCGTTTTGAAATGGCATTGGATACATTATAAATCGTGAGCTTTGTAGCGTTAATAAATATCGCAATTTTGTACTGTATAATAAATGTCCGGTGGTTACCACCAGCAACAGCCATCAACCGTTTTACAATGGCATTGGTTACATAGTCAATCGTGAGCTTTGTAGCGTTTAGAAAATATGCAATATACTGTATAATAAATGTCCGGTGGTTACCACCAGCAACAGCCATCAACCGTTTTACAATGGCATTGGTTACATAGTCAATCGTGAGCTTTGTAGCGTTTAGAAATATGGCAATATACTGTATAATGATTGTACGGTTGTTACCACAAGCACCAGCTATCAACCGTTTCCAATGGTATTGGATACATAATGAATCGGGAACTTTGTAGCGTTTAGAAATATCGTAATATACTGTATAATGAATGTCCAGTTGTTACCACCAGCAACAGCCATCAACCGTTTTGAAATGGCATTGGGTACATTATCAATCGTGAGCTTTGTAGCGTTTAGAAATATAGCAATATACTGTATAATGAATGTTCGGTTGTTACTACCACCACCAGCCATCAACCGTTTTACAATGGTATTGGATACATAATCAATCGGGACCTTTGTAGCGTTTAGAAATATTGCAATATACTGTATAATGAATGTCTAGTTGTTACTACCAGCAACAGCCATCAACCGTTTTACAATGGCATAGTATACATAATCAATCGTGAGCTTTGTAGCGTTTAGAAATATCGCAATATACTGTATAATGATTGTTCGGTTGTTACCACCAGCAACAGCCAACAAAGGTTTTACAATGGTATTGGATACATTTTTAATCGTGAGCTTTGTAGCGTTTAGAAATATCGCAATATAGTACTGTATAATAAATGTCCGGTGGTTACCACCAGCAACAGCCATTAACTGTTTTACAATGGCATTGGATACATAATCAATCGTGAGCTTTGTAGCGTTTAGAAATAGCAATATCCTGTATATTGAATGCCCGGTTGTTACCTCTAGCAACAGCTATCAAAGGTTTTTAAAATGGCATTGGATACATAATAAATCTTGACCTTTGTAGCGTTTAGAAATATCGCAATATACTGTATAAGGAATGTCCAGTTGTTACCACCTGCAACAGCCATCAATCGTTTAAAAATAGCATTGGATACATTATCAATCGTGAGCTTTGTAGCGTTTAGAAATATCGCTATATACTGTATAATGATTGTACGGTTGTTACCACCAGCAACAGTTATCAACCGTTTTACAATGCTATTGGATACAAAATCAATCGGAAGATTTGTTGCGTTTAGAAATATCGCAAAATACTGTATAATGAATGTCCAGTTGTTACTACCAGCAACAGCTATCAACCGTTTTACAATGGAATAGGATACATAATCAATCGTGAGCTTTGTAGCGTTTAGAAATATCGCAATATACTCTATAATGATTGTTCGGTTGTTACCACCAGCAACAGCCAACAAAGGTTTTACAATGCTATTGGATACATAATCAATCTGGAGCTTTGTAGCGTTTAGAAATATCGCAAAATACTGTATAATGAATGTCCAGTTGTTACTACCAGCAACAGCTATCAACCGTTTTACAATGGAATAGGATACATAATCAATCGTGAGCTTTGTAGCGTTTAGAAATATCGCAATATACTCTATAATGAATGTTCGGTTGTTACTACCATCACCAGCCATCAACCGTTTTACAATGGTATTGGATACATTTTCAATCGTTAGCTTTGTAGCGTTTAGATATTATCGCAATATAGTACTGTATAATAAATGTTCGGTGGTTACCACTAGCAACAGCCATTAACCGTTTTACAATGGCATTGGATACATAATCAATAGTGAGTTTTGTAGCGTTTAGAAATATCGCAATATACTGTATAATAAATGTCCGGTTCTTACCACCAGCAACAGCTATCAACCGTTTTACAATGGCATTGGATAAAAAATCAATCGTGAGCTTTGTAGACTTCAGAAAAATCGCAATGTTCTGTATAATAAATGTCCGGTCGTTACCGCCAGCAACAGCCATCAACTTTTTTGCAATGGCATTACATACATAATCAATTGTGAGCTTTGTAGAGTTTAGAAATATTGCAATAGAAAACTGTATAATAAATGTCCGGTGGTTACCACCAGCAACAGCCATTAACCGTTTTACAATGGCATTGGATACATAATCAAACGTAAGCTTTGTAGCGTTTAGAAATATCGCAATATACTGTATAATAATTGTTCGGTTCTTACCACCAGCAACAGCTATAAACCGTTTTACAATGGTATGGATACATGATCAATCGGGAGCTTTGTAGCTTTTAGAAATATCGCAATATACTGTATAATGAAAGTCCAGTTGTTACTACCAGCAACAGCCATCAAGCGTTATACAATGGCATAGGATACATAACCAATTGTGAGCTTTGTAGCGTTTAGAAATATCGCAATATACTGTATAATGATTGTTCGGTTGTTACCACCAGCAACAGCTATCAAACGTTTTACAATGGCATTGGATACATAAACAATCGTGAGCTTAGTAGAGTTTAGAAATATCGCAATATACTGTATATTAAATGTCCGGTTGTTACCAAAAGCAACAGCCATCAACCGTTTAAAAATAGCATTGGATACATTATCAAACGTGAGCTTTGTAGCGTTTAGAAATGTCGCTATATACTGTATAATGATTGTACGGTTGTTACCACCAGCAATAGCCATCAACCGTTTTACAATTCTATTGGATACAAAATCAATCGGGAGATTTGTAGCGTTTAGAAATATCGCACTATACTGTATAATAAATGTCCAGTTGATACTACCAGCAACAGCTATCAACCGTTTTACAATGGGATAGGATACATAATCAATCGTGAGCTTTGTACAGATTAGAAATATCGCAATATAGTACTGTATAATAAATGTCCGACTGTTACCTCCAGCAACAGCCATTAACCGTTCTACAATGGCATTGGATACATAATCATTCGGGAGCATTGTAGCGTTTAGAAATATCGCAATATACTGTATAATAAACGTCCAGTTGTTACCACGAGCAACAGCCATCAACCGTTTTGAAATAGCATTGGATACATTATCAATCGCGAGCCTTGTAGCGTTTAGAAATATCGCAATATACTGTATAATAATTGTTCGGTTGTTACTACCAGCAACAGCTATAAACCGTTTTACAATGGTATAGATACATGATCAACCGGGGGCTTTGTAGCGTTTAGAAATATCGCAATATACTGTATAATGAATGTCCAGTTGTTACTACCAGCAACAGCCATCAACCGTTTTACAATGCCATAGGATACATAACCAATCGTGAGCTTTGTAGCGTTTAGAAATATCGCAATATACTGCTTAAAGACTGTTCGGTTGTTACCACCAGCAATAGCCATCAACCGTTATACAATGGTATTGGATACATAATCAATCCTGAGCTTTGTAGCATTTAGAAATATCGCAATGTACTGTATAATGAAATGTCCAGTTGTTACTACCAGCAACAGCTATCAACCGTTTTACAATGGCATTGGATACTTAAACAATCAGCGAGCTTAGTAGAGTTTAGAAATATCGCAATATACTGTATATTAAATGTCCGGTTGTTACCAAAAGCAACACCCATCAACCATTTAACAATGGCATTGGATATATAATCAATCGTGAGCTTTGTAGAGTTTAGAAATATCGCAATATACTGTATAATAAATGTCCAGTTGTTATCTCCAGCAACAGCAATCAAACTCTTTTAAAATGGCATTGGATACATAATCAATCGTGAACTGTGTACAGATTAGAAATATCGCAATATAGTACTGTATAATAAATGTCCGATTGTTACCTCCAGCAACAGCCATTAACCGTTCTACAATGGCATTGGATACATAATCAATCGGGAGCATTGTAGCGTTTAGAAATATAGCAATATACTGTATAATGAATGTTCGGTTGTTACTACCATCACCAGCCATCAACCGTTTTACAATGGTATTGGATACATTTTCAATCGTTAGCTTTTGTAGTGTTTAGAAATATCGCAATAGAGTTACTGTATAATAAATGTCCGACTGTTACCTCCAGCAACAGCCATTAACCGTTCTACAATGGCATTGGATACATAATCATTCGGGAGCATTGTAGCGTTTAGAAATATCGCAATATACTGTATAATAAACGTCCAGTTGTTACCACGAGCAACAGCCATCAATCGTTTTGAAATGGCATTGGATACATTATCAATCGTGAGCTTTGTAGCGTTTAGAAATATCGCAATATACTGTATAATAATTGTTCGGTTGTTACCACCAGCAACAGCTATAAACCGTTTTTACAATGGTATAGATACATGATCAACCGGGGGCTTTGTAGCGTTTAGAAATATCGCAATATTACTGTATAATGAATGTCCAGTTGTTACTACCAGCAACAGCCATCAACCGTTTTACAATGGCATTAGGATACAATAACCAATCGTGAGCTTTGTAGCGTTTAGAAATATCGCAATATACTGCTTAAAGACTGTTCGGTTGTTACCACCAGTAAATAGCCATCAACCGTTTTACAATGGTATTGGATACATAATTCAATCGGGAGCTTTGTAGCATTTAGAAATATCGCAATGTACTGTATAAATGAATGTCCAGTTGTTACTACGAGCAACAGCTATCAACCGTTTTACAATGGCATTGGATACTTAAACAATCGTGGAGCTTAGTAGAGTTTAGAAAATATCGCAATATACTGTATATTAAATGTCCGGTTGTTACCAAAAGCAACACCCATCAACCATTTTAACAATGGCATTGGATATATAATCAATCGTGAGGCTTTTGTAGAGTTTAGAAATATCGCAATATATGTATAATGAATGTCCAGTTGTTACCTCCAGCAACAGCAATCACCCCTTTTAAAATGGCATTGGATACATAATCAATCGTGAGCTTTGTACAGATTAGAAATATCGCAATATAGTACTGTATAATAAATGTCCGATTGTTACCTCCAGCAACAGCCATTAACCGTTCTACAATGGCATTGGATACATAATCAATCGGGAGCATTGTAGCGTTTAGAAATATAGCAATATACTGTATAATGAATGTTCGGTTGTTACTACCAGCACCAGCCATCAAACCGTTTTACAATGGTATTGGATACTCATTTTCAATCGTGAGCTTTGTAGCGTTTAGAAAATATCGCAATATAGTACTGTATAATAAATGTCCGGTGTTTACCACCAGCAACATCTATTAAACCGTTTTACAATGGCATTGGCTACATAATCAATCGTGAGCTTTGTAGCGTTTAGAAATATCAAAATATCCTGTATATTGAATGCCCGGTTGTTACCTCTAGCAACAGATATCAACCCTTTTAAAATGGCATTGGATACATAATCAATCGTGACCTTTGTAGCGTTTAGAAATATCGCAATATACTGTATAATGATTGTTCGGTTGTTACCATTAGAAACAGACATCAACCGTTTTACAATGCTATTGGATACATAATCAATCTTGACCTTTGTAGCGTTTAGAAATATCGCAATGTACTGTATAATGAATGTCCAGTTGTTACCACCAGCAACAGCCATCAATCGTTTAAAATTAGCATTGGATACATTATCAATCGTGAGCTTTGTAGCGTTTAGAAATATCGCTATATACTGTGTAATAATTGTACGGTTGTTACCACCAGCAACAGCCATCAAAACCGTTTTACAATGGTTTGGATTACAATAATGAATCGGGAACTTTGTAGCGTTTAGAAATATCGTAATATACTGTATAATGAATGTCCAGTTTTTATCACCAGCAACAGCCATCAACCGTTTTGAAATGGCATTGGATACATTATTAATCTTGAGCTTTGTAGCGTTTAGAAATATAGCAATATACTGTATAATGAATGTTCGGTTGTTACTACACCACACCAGCCATCAACCGTTTTACAATGGTATTGGATACATAATCAATCGGGAGCTTTGTAGCGTTTAGAAATATCGCAATATACTGTATAATGAATGTCCAGTTGTGACCACCAGCAACAGCTATCAACCGTTTTAAAATGGCAATTGGATACATAATCAATCGTGAGCTTTGTAGCGTTTAGAAATATCGCAATATACTGAATAATGATTGTTCGGTTGTTACCACCAGCAGCAGCCAACAAAGGTTTTACAATGGTATTGGATATATAATCAATTGGGAGCTTTGTTAGCGTTTAGAAATTTCGCAATATACTGTATAATAAATTTCCGATTGTTACCACCAGCAACAGCCATCAACCGTTTTTACAATGCTATTGGATTCATAATCATTCTTGAGCTTTTGTAGACTTTCGATATATTGCAATATACTGTATAATAAATGTCCGGTGGTTACCACTAGCATCAGCCATCAACCGTTTTATAATGGCATAGGATACATAATCAATCGGGAGCTTTGTAGCTTTTAGAAATATCGCAATATACTGTATAATGAAAGTCCAGTTGTTACTACCAGCAACAGCCATCAAGCGTTATACAATGGCATAGGATACATAACCAATCGTGAGCTTTGTAGCGTTTAGAAATATCGCAATATACTGCTTAAAGACTGTTCGTTTGTTACCACCAGCAATAGCCATCAACCGTTATACAATGGTATTGGATACATAATCAATCGGAGCTTTGTAGCATTTAGAAATATCGCAATGTACTGTTATAATGAATGTCCAGTTGTTACTACCAGCAACAGCTATCAGCCGTTTTTACAATGGCATTGGATACTTAAATCAATCGTGAGCTTTGTAGACTTTAGAAATATCGCAATATGCTGTATAATAAATGTCCGATTGTTACCTCCAGCAACAGCCTTTAAACCGTTTTAAAATGGCATTGGATATATAAACAATCGTGAGCTTTTTAGAGTTTAGAAATATCGCACTATATTGTATAATAAATGTCCAATTTTTACCACCAGAAACAGCCATCAACCGTTTTAAAATTGCATTGGATTACATAATAATTCGTGAGCTTTGTAGAGCTTAGAAATATCGCAATATAACTGTATAATAAATGTCCGATTGTTACCACCAGCCAACAGCCATCAACCGTTTTACAATGCTATTGGATACATTATCATTCGTGAGCTTTATAGAGTTTCGATATATTGCAATATACTGCATAATAAATGTCCGGTGATTACTACCAGCAACAGCCTTTAACCCTTTTAAAATGGCATTGGATATATAAACAATCGTGAGCTTTGTAGAGTTTCGATATATTGCAATATTACTGTATAATAAATGTCCGGGTTGTTATCACCAGCAACAGCCATCAACCGTTTTATAATGGCATAGGATACATAATCAATAGGGAGCTTTGTAGCGTTTAGAAATATCGCAATATACTGTATAATGATTGTCCGGTTGTTTACTACCAGTAACAGCCATCAACTGTTTAAAATGGCATTGTATACGTAATAAATCGTTATGTTTGTAGCCTTTTTTTATAACTTAAATTTTACCAATTTAATTATAAATGATTATGGAAAAAAAATATACCACAAAAATATTTTACAATATTAATTAGTATAGTTATACTTATATTACAGTAAATCATAATTAATGCGAACGTAAATTTAAAATGTAACTCTTAACTTACTAAGACTACGAAAATTGTAAAAAAATAGAACATTTCACATTTTATTAAGTAGTCTAATGATTATATGATAGGAGAACAATCAGTATAATCGGGTGTTTAGGTTAGGGGGAGTTATAGGTTCTTATTAGCGATCTTTGTGGCAATTTTTTAGTCTTTGGCGTATTATTTGGCTGCGTTTTTATATTAGTATAGTGTTATTGGCTTTTGTTACAGACGACTTGCGAATTTATTCAGGGGAAATTATTGTCACAAAATTAAGATTTTTTAGGGATATTATTTTAAAACATTTGTATAGGAGGAATTTCAAGCTTTTTTAACACATATTTGCAAGTTATTACACTTTTAAGAAATATTTTGTTCATGTACAGTTTTTAATTTAAATATTATTAAAGACTATAACAAATACGGAATAAATTAATACATCAAGATTTAAACGGTTTTCAATAAACAATTTTAGATTAATTATACTTATAACCTTTTGAACACGAACCAACTGAAGCAGGATGTTGTGCTTGAAGCACAATTATTTTTTATTAATTTTTTAAAATTAAACTTTTTAGCTGCGTATTATGACGATTTATTTCTATTAAGTTTTTAAATGATTTGATTTGTATAATATAGATTAATTTTTAATTTTGAGTTAAAATGTATTTAATTTTAATTTAATTTATTTGAAGACCATTCTGAATCCTTGATTGATACAACTTTTTGAAAGAAAGAGTTTCTGGAACTAATTTATACATTTAATTATGATGAATACTCGATTTAGATTAGGAAATTCAATACCAGTTTGAAAGTGTAAGGTGAATCGTGGTTGATAGCAGTTTTTTAAAATAATTTGAGAATTATTTCGTGTATATTCACCGATAGCCATTAGATAGTTTCAAAATTAGAAACAAAATTGCACATAAACTAATAACATATTTGTTACAGGATGAGATTCGTGTTTATTGCATTTATTTTATACTGCATGAGTATTATCAAGATCTTCAAGTGTTTATTTGTTAATTAAAACTATCTAAATAGTTTGACGAGATAATAAAAATAAATATTATGCCAACCTCAATATTGACAATCTACCGATACAAGCTTTTTTGAAACTGTTTAAGTTTCATTCTTGTAACTACTTACAATATTGTAAATCCCGACAATCGACTTTGGATAATGGAACAATACAAGCTACCATTTGGTATACATGGAGCCTTTGTGGTCGGATTAGCCCTTTGTGTTTTCTTAATTGATACACGTCATTTACTGTACTATTTGACCTAAACTCTTATGATGTTCTCGATACTTCCTGTGTGCTATCATATTATATCAGAAATAATAAAGGGTGGTTATAAATTATTGTACACATTTTAAGATTGAATAAATAAATAACCAATCAACTTAAAAACATGGAAATTGTTTTATTAAATAGCAAATTTAAAACAGTTTTATTACCAATGAAGGACAAAAAGGTTACTGTTACTCATACTTTTACAAGGAAACTAAACTAATTCCACGTGCTCTCCGAGGTTTGCACGCAAAGTTTGTAGTCTAAATTCAACCTCACACCATGTGCTTCTGAGCATTGCTGGAGTTATGCTTTCAATAACCTCTCGAACTCTATTCTTGAGTTCCTCAATATCTTGAAATTTGTTGGCGAAGACTCTGTCCTTGACATAGCCCCACAAAAAAAAAAAGTCTAAGGGTGTAATGTCTGGTGAACGTGGAGGCCGAGGAATTGGACCATCCCGTCCAATCCAACGACCAGGAAACGTGTCATTTAGGTAGTCACGTACTATCTTATCCCAGTGTGGAGGTGCACCATCTTGTTGCCAGTAAACATTTGGTTGTCTATGCTCAATTTGCGGTATTGCAAAAAGTTCAAGCATGTCGAGTTATACCTCTTTAGTGACTGTCGGTTCTGCGACGAAAAAGGGTCCTATCACTTCATCTATAGCCAATGTACACCAAACGTTTATTTTAGGGCTGTCTTTTTCTTGTTCTCGAACATTATGAGGATTTTCAGTACCCCAAATCCTACAATTGTGTCTATTCACCTTACCAGAAACATGAAAGGTTGCTTCATCAGAAAAAATTACTTTTTTCAAGAAATTGCTTCCTCCAATGTTTATTGTTTGTTCTTCGAGGTCAAGTAATATAACAGCAAAATCGTAGCGTCGAGGTTTATCGTTAGGTTTTAGTTCATGTAATAACTGAATTTTGTATGGATGGAGCTTAAGGTGTTTGTGCAAAATTTTTAAGACTGTTCATCGAGGTAATACTAATTCCAAACTTGCACTCCGAGTAGACTTACCAGGGCTCCTCGTAAACAATGCTCTTACTTGATCAACAATAGCTTCAGAAACTGGAGGTCTACCAGAACGTTTTCTATGTTGGACACTTTCCGTCTGTTCAAACTGCCTATACCAGCGTTTTATAGAATTGTTACTCGGAGGATTGCGGCCATACTCTAAAAGAAACCTTCTTTGAACAGTTATTACAGATCTGCTTTCATGAAACCAAAGAACACACCTTGCTTTTTCTTGCACACTAGCCATTTTGATACTGAGGTTAGTTAGTGTTTGTTTAGTCAAATGTAATTAACAGCTGGTGTGGAAAGATCCATTGTTCACTAGCTATGTCACAACACAAGTCATTAAGAAGAATCATACCTTACACCCACAGTTTAAGTGACATTTTTACTTTCTTTTTATAACTACTTTTTATAATTATTGTAATGTGTACAATTATTAATTATTTTCAGTCAGTATATAAAACTTTTTTATGCTCGCGGGATACGGAAATGACGTGTAGAGCACACGATACCCAGTCAGAAG
Organism: Homalodisca vitripennis; assembly: GCF_021130785.1. Classification (NCBI taxonomy): domain Eukaryota; kingdom Metazoa; phylum Arthropoda; class Insecta; order Hemiptera; family Cicadellidae; genus Homalodisca; species Homalodisca vitripennis. Next base: position 2,793,974 of record NC_060209.1, read on the forward strand.
GATGTGTTAGCCATTGATACACTCACATTGTCATGTTACGCTCGCAGGATACCGAAATGACGTGTAGAGCACACGGTACCCAGTCAGAAGGATGTGTTAGCCATTGATACACTCACATTGGCGTGTTACGCTCGCGGGATACCGAAATGACGTGTAGAGCACACGGTACCCAGTCAGAAGGATGTGTTAGCCATTGATACACTCACATTGGCATGTTACGCTCGCGAGATACCGAAATGACGTGTAGAGCACACGGTACCCAGTCAGAAGGATGTGTTAGCCATTGATACACTCACATTGGCATGTTACGCTCGCGAGATACCGAAATGACGTGTAGAGCACACGGTACCCAGTCAGAAGGTTGTGTTAGCCATTGATACACTCACATTGGCATGTTACGCTCGCGGGATACCGAAATGACGTGTAGAGCACACGGTACATAGTCAGAAGGATGTGTTAGCCATTGATACACTCACATTGGCATGTTACGCTCGCGGGATACCGAAATGACGTGTAGAGCACACGGTACATAGTCAGAAGGGTGTGTTAACCCTTGATACACTCACATTGGCATGTTACGCTCGCGGGATACCGAAATGACGTGTAGAGCACACGGTACCCAGTCAGAAGGATGTGTTAGCCATTGATACACTCACATTGGCATGTTACGCTCGCAAGATACCGAAATGACGTGTAGAGCACACGGTACCTAGTCAGACGGGTGTGTTAACCATTGATACACTCACATTGGCATGTTACGCTCGCGGGATACCGAAATTACGTGTTAAGCTCCTCGGTACATAGGCGGATGGGCGAGGTGGGTCACTGGTTATTCCGCAGGGGCGTGTTGAGTTAACGATGTCATTAGTAGCAGATGCGTTTGGATGAGGATACTCCCTCTATATATTGTCTTGATAAACGAGTTGTGATTTTGGATGTGATGTTCTCCTAACCAGTCAAGAGAGCAGAGGTAAGGGACATCATACGCTGTTATTTCAACCGTGGACAATTGAGTCATGGCAGCTATATTGATCTCCGAAGCTTGTAACTAGGTCTGGAGTACTTTAACGGATATTAAGGAGCTACCAGTCGAACTCAGGACTGCATCCGACGAGATCGTTGTTCGATAACTAGCTCAGCCATCCAGCTCTAGGTCCTGTGAGGGAGTTCTCAAGGGCACATTAGTTTGTAAATATTAGGGTTGTGAAAATAGAGCTCACCTTTATATATTGTACTTAGACGGGGAACAGCATTTTATAAAGCAACCCAGTGTTTTATTTAAACTGTGTTTCTCATTATATTTTAGTATCCTCTTAAAAAAAAAAAAAAAAACTAGGGCGGGGTTTCTCGCTGAATAGAACTTATTTTGCAAAAAGGAAAAGCCCTTGACAGAACCCTTTTTACAAATGTGAAAATAGGAGGTTATATATTAAAATCTTTGATTAAGAAAGAAAAATTTTAATCTTTTTAAATTTTTAAACATAAGTTTTTCATATACAAGTGTATGATCATCAAAAAAATATTACTATATGGAATACATTTAGAAGTTCATTATTCATATACTTTTTGTCATGACTATATAATAAATTATATTAATATTATATATAAACTAATATCAAGCCATGTTTATATTACTGAATTTGTATTAGTAATGAATTTTATTGGTTCATATCTCATGTGTGTTGTACACATGACTTTGTAACAAGCAAGACTTTAAACTAACACAGACTGCTAGAAAACACGATCCCGTTACCAACTGTGACCAGTCAACCAACAAATTGCTCTTTTGTGGGTTTTCAGTATGTTTGTGTCATTGTCGCTGGTTATAGTGAATGACTACATGACTTCATGCTACTCATTGAGTAGCGACAAAGATCTTTGTTCTGTTCGTATAAACAATTACTCTTTTACAATGAGTAACCAATTCATTAAAAATGCACATCTAAACTGTTTAAAACTAATTTTAAATGCTATAGAAAGTTACTTAAATATTTTACATGCAATTTATACTTGGCGCAACGGAATAATTGAATGTAGGAAAATAATACGTTTTACTAATATCCTCTAGTTTTATACAACATCATCTTTTGAAGAAATGTGAAGAATTTATTATAAGTTTACAATATTAGAGTGGTATATTAAAAGAAAATACAATCAAGTACATACAAACATACATTAAATGTAAATCGAATCAAATCCTTACGCAGATGTGTCCTGATGTAGACAGCCTTACATTTATGTATGGAATATTGAATAAACAACAAAACTGTGACTATTAACTAGCATTTTTCTAAATTAAAATATGTTCATACAGTACTTAAAAATGTTCTTATACTTCATCCGAGGGGTAGCATACCATTAGCAGAATGGTAGTCTCATGGCCGAAGATAAAACCATGCTTATAGTAATGTTCTGGTGCACTGTGAACATGATTTAATTAATCAGTAATACATTTGCCTGCAGTTAACCATACAAAGTGAAATGTGAAGTAAACACACGTAAATTTGTCTTGCACTTAATAATATAAATTGCACTTTTCACTATCTACCGTGCGCATGCAGTAGTGCCTGCAAGGATCTATGACTGCATGTAGCGGGTCAACCGAGTTGACCTTCAGTGAAGTTCCACGCCATCTGCGCCGGCAGCGATGAACTGATAAGATTACTACTGCAAGTCACCGATTGGAATTATCTGCTGAGTCTGTATAATCTGCGAAGAAATCTTGAGTACTCCCCTTTCTGACCCTATCCGAAGCCGTTCTTGTTTCTAGTCGGTTTCCTCTACAGCCGTTGAAAGACAAACTAAACAAACTTTTAACTCCATAAGACACAAGAAGGAATCTTTTTTTCTTGTACATGAGGGAAGAAAATATAAAGAGGGGAAAATTCCGAAGAAATCCCTTGGCGCTGTCTCGGTAGGACCTTAAAAGACCACCCTGACTGTAAATAACAGTAAACACATAGGTCGGCATCCTGTGTCTAAGTTTACTCTGTCACCGGCGAAAGTATCTGAGAGAGTATCGGTCACGAGCACGAACAACGGTCCTGTTGGCTCATCAATTGTCTCAGAGCTAGTTAATCGCGAGAATCTACTCTGTTGAAGTCAGACGGAATCAGATTGTTTGAGATCAACAGCTGAGCTTTTGTGACGAATAAAGGAGCTTGACTGACAATCGATTAAATCCAAGATCTAACAAACAATTTAGAAGATGCAGAGAACTAAATGGAACAGCTTAAATCACAGAAAGAATTTATTCATAATAATCAAGTAACTAATATTCAATCGTGCGAGCGGTGAGAGAATGTTTCAGCTCATGGACGGGCATTGATATGATATGCTATATACAAAATTACAGAAATACCGGGGCGGTCTCCAGCGAGTTTTATATACAACGAGAGTTTGCAGTCGGTTATTACACAAAATAAGTCAATTGGTGAGTCCCCGATGGCTACTTGTGAGGGTTATATAGCAGACGAAGACCTGGGTTTGTACATCGAAAACGAAACAAAGTTTCCTCCAGAAGTAATTTTCATAAATGGAGCAGAGTCACAATTTTTAAAAGTCAGCATTGATTTACACGCGGTGAAATACAACGTTATAGTTACGTTATAACCATCTTCAATAATAACAACACGTTCGACGAGGGATTTCACTGGACGATCTTAGTGTGTAAAACGTCTACAGATAGTTTTTTCCCTCTAGAATCCATATCAGGGTGAATGTTGAGCACTTTCAGCGCCTCGCAAGTACACTGAATCAGTGTTTTAGCCGATATGTTGATCCGCACGTCGTTGAGTTAAATTTTCTCCAGCAGACCAACAATATGGACGTTCCATTCATAATAGTTCCATTACTAACTGTGATCTGACTGATGAATCTTTAATTCCAGCCCAGCCCACAGAGATAATACTCGGTTTAAAAAAACAAAGTTATTCTGTCTCATAATAGGCGTACCTAAAACACCTTTAGAAACCTGGAGCTTTTCCCTCAAAACATACAATGACTGCGTGGTAAAAAAGGAATGTTTGAAGCTGTGTTGCACGATGTCTGTTTGATTAACTGAGTATTTTTAAGACAGCAACAAACAACTGAGACTCTTTCTGTAACTGGTTATTGTTTAGTAAGTTGCTATTGCAGGATAACAAGAAAACCTGGCAGGGCAGGATGTTACTGAAAGCCATATTTGTAATATAACTTCAAATGCCGGTGCGACATCATGCAACGTAGTTCAGAATAGCAAGTTTCGGTCAATGAACCGAGGCTTACTGATCAGCCTTTACAGGTCTCCGGATGGTTCCTTGAGTACCTTCTTGGATAAGTAGACAAAACTCACTTTCAAAATGTATTGCTCGACGAATCATTGGAAGATGTTTTCTACAAACATCAGCTAATGCTATGTTCTCTCGTTTCATTGACATTCTAGTTATCCATTACAATTCTGAATTTGCTTTTATTAAAGTCAGTAAAATGGTTGACCCAAGAAATTCTTCGAAGTAATGAAAGTGATGAAAGGATGATTATTTTCTCCAGATTTACGGATCTGTAGAACTAGAATAAGTTTCAATATAGGTTACTTAAGATACAGCATAAGAAACTTATCGATGACTCCAAGTCAAGAGTTGTTAAGGATGCTATATGGACTAGTAGTAATTCCGTATATGTAATCAAAATACAGACTAATTTTGATTACATCAGTGATATCCAAGACATTTGAAAAGATTCTGTTCAAGAGATTGTATGATTTTATTTCAATTTTTTTTTTCTCAATAATAAATTAGTATCATAGTTTCAGATGAATAAATTAAGTCAACCAAAACAAAGTATGTCTCATTTTTCATGAAATCAAGGCCACTCACTTAAACTTTTGGTTTGAAATTGAATCGAACTGACTCGTTAAAATTTGTAAGTGTACTCTTAGATAAGGGTCTGGGGAAGGTCACATTAATGGATTAAGCAAAAGGTTAAACTCTAAAACATTTCCTTTGCGATCTCTCTCCTATTGTGTCTCGGAAAAAGTACTCAACACTGCATACTTTGGAATTTTTGAATCTAGTTTTTATTTTGCAGATGAGAGCTCATAGGATTGTCTGAGGCCGTGGCAGGGGAACAGTTGCCGGGAGCGTTTGCGATCGGATGGCGTATTAACGTAACCCTCACTACTTATTTATCACAGCCTTATATTTATATTTCAGCATAAAAATATTTTTATACTGTGAAACATAATTAAAATACCTGAAACAGATCCGAGCTTAGTATGGAAAAATTTAGATTAAGTTTGTTTAAACAGCCACTATATTTCTATGGTCCAAAAATATGTAACTCGTGGCTCTAGGATATTAAGGAATCTTCAGGTATTAAAGTCTTCAAGGCGCGTTTAAGGCATCACCTGATCGGCCAGGCTTACTACAGTCTTGACGAGGCTACCTCCATTATTGTATGAAATATCTATCAAGATTCATTCAGTTTATATTTGAAATTCATAATAATTACTTGAAGTGTGATGTTTGTAATTGTATTGTGACGTGCACACAAAACTATATTGTTATAATTATTGGTACGATTTGATTTGATCAGCAGATTAAGCCTTCATTAAGCTTTCACAATTAAGAAATGGTCAAATTATTATGAAAAATCGCATATTATAATAACGAAAGTTATCATTATAAATTATTCATACTATAATAGGGTTTTAATTGCATAGATTTAAGACAAGAACTTGCAGGTCTAAAATACTAAAATGAAATAGTTTGTAGTTATGGTGATGTATTTAAATATTAACCTAACGGTCAATGTTTATACGTAATCATTAACTTAGGAGATCTGCCATAAAATATCAGGTATTGGACAGCACAGTTTCCGGAGCAGACATTCCTGATCATAAAATTTTGTGATCCCATATATGATCAAGGATACTTAGTACTGAAATATAATTTATGGTGACTAAACCACATTTTATGTCTAAATTACTAGGAAAACCTTTTGTCAACAAAGTGCAGAAGATGGGAGTCGATACGGATTGCGAATTTATTGGAGGACTCATTCCTAAGTTAATTGTTGTGTTAAGGTTTATTCAGAAGTATTCCACCTTCTTAGAGCACACAGTGACGAATGCAACAACTTCACTAATGTGTATAATATAATTACATATGTCCGCAGCGAACACAAGGTAAACTGTGTAGTAGTTACATAACATCTCTGATAGCTTGCAACGGACTTGCGTAGGAACATATTCACTAAACAGAAGTTACTGTCTAACTGTGGACAATATTGAGTGGCCTGGAACTAATATTAAGCCTATTAGATGAGAATCAAATAACCGTTCAGCTCTAGAAATGCTTTAGTGAAGTTGGCATTTCTATTAAGGTGTACAAACCTAATCTTTACTATCAATTAAAATGAAAATCTATTATATTTGCAGAGTAGTAGATAAAAAACTTGTTAAATTATTACATTAAAATACAAAACCAATATTTAATACATTTTATTGTGAGGCCTTTCGATATCCAAGATACCTTCATCAGACACATCAGACACAGTGATGTGTCTGATGAAGGTATCTTGGATATCGAAAGGCCTCACAATAAAATGTATTAAATATTGGTTTTGTATTTTAATGTAATAATTTAACAGTGACCAATATAAGCTCCATCTACAGCAAAAAACTTGTTGTAAACGTGGTAATAAACCGTACTATTGTGTTCAGTTTAATTCAAATCCCGCTTAGAGCAGAAACTGAAATCTAACGTTGTTTCAGATTCACTCCTGGAATTTGGAATCTCCGTCCGTATGAAAGATCCATAAAAAGACACTACACCCATTGATTAGACAATGGCGAATACTGGATAGTTGCTGGATAACCAGATTAGGTTCCTTTATAACATCACACTGTTAGGTGACATACTGTCGATGAGACGAGGGCCCAGCAATCGCCGATCTGCGCCTCGTGATACGGTCTCGCTACTCAAGACAAAGACGTGAAAGGAACTCGCCGATCTGCGCCTCGTGATACGGTCTCGCTACTCAAGACAAAGACGTGAAAGGAACTCGCCGATCTGCGCCTCGTGATACGGTCTCGCTACTCAAGACAAAGACGTGAAAGTAACTCGCCGATCTGCGCCTCGTGATACGGTCTCGCTACTCAAGACAAAGACGTGAAAGGAACTCGCCGACCTGCGCCTCGTGATACGGTCTCGCTACTCAAGACAAAGACGTGAAAGGAACTCGCCGATCTGCGCCTCGTGATACGGTCTCGCTACTCAAGACAAAGACGTGAAAGGAACTCGCCGATCTGCGCCTCGTGATACGGTCTCGCTACTCAAGACAAAGACGTGAAAGGAACTCGCCGATCTGCGTCTCGTGATACGGTCTCGCTACTCAAGACAAAGACGTGAAAGGAACTCGCCGATCTGCGCCTAGTGAGACGGTCTCGCTACTCAAGACAAAGACGTGAAAGGAACTCGCCGATCTGCGCCTCGTGATACGGTCTCGCTACTCAAGACAAAGACGTGAAAGGAACTCGCCGATCTGCGCCTCGTGATACGGTCTCGCTACTCAAGACAAAGACGTGAAAGGAACTCGCCGATCTCTATAAAAGATATCTCATTCGGTGATGAGCCAGTTATATAGAGGCTTCTTTCTTTCCTTAAGAAGACGTCTGCAGTCAATTTGATATAATTATTAATAACAGTATTATTTTGAGACTTAGTTATTTTTAAATTCGCTATTTAGAAGGTATATACTATTTTTATTGACTGTAATTTTTATGTATTCTTTAAACAATTTATATAAAAAGTTAAAATAATTCTCTAAATGGGGGTTAAATCATTTTTATCGTTACGTAAAGTTTTGTTGGCAGTCGTTTGTTAAGTTCCAGTAAACGTTTGTACTGTAGTGTGTACAAAATATAAGTAGATTTCAGTTTGTACAAAGGACGTTAATAAGCGCAGTAAAAAAAGAAAGAAGGACTGAGACAGATGAATTCTCCGTTTGAATATGCAAGTAGTGAGCTTCAATTCTAGACTTTATAAGGCGTAAAAAACAAAGGAAAACAAAAGAAAAGTGATACTCAACCTGATGGACAATGTAATCGGAGTTTCTAAAATACACAGTAAATGCTATCCTGGGCTACTACGAATGCGGTATCAAGCCAGACTGATACTAATATTCCTTTTGTTATTTTGAACCCTTTTCATTTAACTAAAAACTTTCAATGTGGTATTTATCATCGATTGCAATTGGTTACTACAACCAAATAAGATATTTTGGCTAATCATACATAATTAAGCTATGACCACCACAGGACGGCTCAGGAGCCAGGAGTATGCCATAAGCGGATCTCAGGTAAGCTGTAAGCTGTGTAGAGTGGGGACCGTGTCGATATACTGTGGGTATTGATGTCATCGTGTTGTAATACCGCTTACTTCCCGTTATAACTAAGCACGTGAACAATTCTGAGGTACCAGTGTCAAATAAAACATAGAATGGAAAGCTAATTTAGGTTTTAAGCCAGATGACGGTTGTATTATGTATATAAATTGTATTACTGTTATACAATTGATTTATTGGTATAATAATAGATCATTGTGAAGCAGGAATAAATGGATTACAGGTAAACTGCAAGTATTGTTAACCACTCTATTGTGTTATTGATTAATAGTAATACTGTTACTATTGTATTGTGTAATTGAATTAACATAACTAGCTATATTTTTTTCCTTTTAACGGTAAAAAACCAATTTACATTTATAAATTTATGATAATATGGATAAATAATACTTAAAAAATAAGGGCCAAACCAAACTTGTAACTGGACTCTATATTGAATCTTAGGCAAAACTAACAATAAATAAGAGAGGTATAAGTTATAATAAATATTAGTGATAGTAGTATCTTATCAATTATATATATATATATATATATATATATATATATATATATATATATATATTCTGTTCGAGGCTTTGGAATAGTTTAAAAACATCTATCTTCTCGACGTATTTACTGCATGTTACGGACTAGGAAACTGAAATACAACTATAACCTAGGCTAAACTATGTAATATAACAATAACGTCGTTAAAATATCCTTGGCTATTGTGTTGTGCCCACTGTTAAGATTACGCAATAACTACTAAAAGGGTGTGATACAACTCCTTACTGGAGTATCTTAATCCATTATGTAGTGTTACATTATGAAGGATACCAACTATTGTTAATAAATTATAAGGCTTTGTGGGTGCTAGTAACACAATAGCTTTAATAAAACTCACATGAATTAAATATTTGAATAAAAATCCCTCTCCAATCGGCACACACTTATTTTAGTCCTTTTGTTATTACGTTTTAGATTTTAGTTTAAAACCGGATGTATTGAATAAACAAGTATTCTTCAGCTGTATTATTTAAGCGACATAATGTACTACGAAATCCTTCACGATGACGCATTTCTCTCGGAGGTTTGGAACATTGTCACGATGCAACATAGTACAAGTAAATAATCTTATCATTTAGGTTTCAAAATCCAAACATTTCATGTTTAATGATCACGTTTTTAAATAACTACAAAGTTGTTAGGTTGATTAAGCTACAATGATGAAACTTATGTATGGGAATACATTAATACTAATGTGTTGTTTGGAAAAAAATATAAGCGTGTATTAATAAATATGGATTTTATATAAATGTTTAATTTTTTTCCATTTTAATGTTTAAGGTACTCATAAATATTTTGCAACTGGGATGAAATTTTTAGCTTATACAGCAATTAACGTTGGGCTTCTTAAAAACATTGTCTGTAGGATCTAGATTTGTGCTCGGGATTTGTAACCTGTGCAGTAATAACGCCTGGACTGGACTCAAGTTCAGTTCAAGTAATTATGTTTAAAAATTTAACGTTACACTTGTAGTTGGGTGAAAATATTATATATAAATACTACCATTAGTGGTTGGTGTTGCATAAAAAAATCTACGGTTATAAACAAGCTAATTCAGTTTATTCTAACCCCGTGTTAATAATTCATTAGCTTACTGGAAGGTAGGAGTATTTTAACTCTTATAATATAGGAGTAGGTTTGCTTTCGAAAAAGGTAAGTAGGTAACCGTTTTAATGGAGGAATATGTTTTAAACTTGTATCGATTCTTGGTAAACTGCAGCTGACTAACTGCAAATGTGTAGTTGTTATAGAACATCAGTCTGGATAATGCAACTGGCCTGATACCTCGTTAAGGTGTTTAGTTTATTTTACACTACCCCACCACGCTCTAAAAGATGGACCCTATTGTGTAAGATTTTGCCACCCAATTTCCTTTTTATGTAATAGATTACTTCAAATTTTGTAAAAAAACATTGAAAATTTAAAAACATATGCTGTACGGCGTATTTTGGTATATAATTTGATCTAATAATGATGCCACTATATTTATAATGAAGGTATGCCTGATTCTAAATTAAGTTATATTCTTATTTAAGCATAAATTAATAACTATCAAAATATTTGAAGGTTTATAAGGTTTATAAGGTTTAGTAAAAAGTTTACATTAAATTAAATAACCTGAACTTATTATTAATGGTATGCCTATTGGGCGTATATTTAAATCCTTTAATTATCCTTTAAAAAATCAGTTAGCCTAAGCGTATATTCTTCATTGAATTTGACAAAATATTTAATAAGTTAAAGTTTACTCCAGCTTTAATTTATAGTAATGTGTAATTTTATTTAATAAAACGTTATTAAATAATTTATTACTCAGTTTAGATAATAATTTTGTTACCTACAATAACTTATTTCAAGTGATCTTGGATGATATATGGTACAAGTGTTTTCTCTTATAAAATATGCCATATGCTACGTTGTGTTTCCAGTTTGGAGATTCGTTGTGCCAGAAATAAGTATAGCACGTCAACAGCTTTATTGTCACCATAGAAGTACTGAAAAATATGAAATATTACTGAAATTCGAATACAAAAAAAAACAAGATCTCTATTCAGTCCATATAAATAATGGCTACAGCTTGACCGTATGTTTTACACAGCCTGATTTATGACGAATACTCGTATACCTTGTGTTTTGTTATCTTTATGGTTTCTGTATTATGTAGAACGAATAGAATAAAATATTTATGTTAAGAATACTAAATAAGAGACATGGATCATAACATTCCGTACGTCTTAATAGTACTTAATACTTCATTCATTGTTCTAAATTAGGAAAGACTTTATATTAAAAAAAAATATATATATATATATATATTATATAACTTAAACTGTTACCCGCGGCTTCAAGCATACTTTTAAATCGACATCTCTATCCTACTATAGTAAAATACTTACGATGTAATATGAGATTTCTAAAATATTTTAAACCGTAAGAAAGAATACATTACGTATGTATTATTGCAGAGTTAGTCAAGTGGTTTAGACAGTCAGATGTCAAGGAACTGGCTACGGGTACTGTAGCATTAATGATTATAATGAATTATATTTTAGACGCAATATATAAGTTTGAATTATCTCGACCAAGGAAATATACTCCTGGGTCTTACAAACCCAGCTATTGCATCTTCATTCAGTCTAAGGTTTGTCGAGTGCCATAGAGTTTGCCTTATGGAAGAGAATAAATGTGTATCAGGACTAAGAAGCCTATTAAGGTAAATATACAGGGTGTTTGAAAAGTATGGGTACGGCTTAATATTTTAAAAACCATAAGAGATAACATCTATATGAATGAAACACAATAAATACCAATGTTTTTTAGTTTTATTTATTGTGTTATAAATTTATGACATAATTTGCTAATTAAAAAAAGTCTGTGAAAACACATTGGTTAGTAGAGTGAAACGCCGCCTACCGCATCAGAATACGACGATCCAGTCAGAAATGGCAGCGCATAATGTACTTCACAATGTGTACCTAAAACAAGCCGCCATTTCTGATTGGATAAACCTTTTTAGATGGAGTTTGCGGAATTCAACTCTACTAAGTGAGCTCTTTCAAATGAGGTATCACTCGACCCATGCTTCAATTTAAGATTTCCATGTTTTCCTCTGTGGGCCGTCCCCCCATGGTTGGCATGTCATGGTAATAGCAAGGAAAAATAGTTTACATAGCCATATGACACTGTGCAAAGTTTATAGATGTTATCTCCTATGGTTTTTAAAATATTAAGCCGTACCCATACTTTTCAAACACCCTGTATATCTACTACTGATATAATGGGGAACTCTTTACTAAGGTTATTGAAACTTTTAATATAATCGTATACAATAGGTTTTGGTTATAAAAGCCTTGCAGTTTTCGGACCTATAGTTCTGGAAAAGAATGAGTCGTTAATGGTGTTAATACATGTTTTTCTCCAAGGCAAGAAATAATTCCATATACATCAATAATAATACTGTAAATGAAGCATACCACCTCTGATTGTCCTATGTGCAAAAATTCAAAGAGCTGTCAAATGAGATGAGCTTTATAACAATGTTTTATTAGTATTTTCAAAAATAAAATAATTCCAATGTCATTAATACTATATGGAAGAAAAGATATAAGGTATTTTTGTCTATTATCTAAATTTCACTGGTGATTAAACATTGTATACTTATCATAAAATTAAACTATTCACAAATATTTCAACATTTCTTAGGAACTTAAGCCGAACCATATCAAGCCCAAAGGTATCAATATCTATTTGATGTCAGTAAAAGTTTTATTGTGAAACATAAATATTAGGATCATTCTCCTAATTTGTAAAGTACTGCGGAAAAATCTTTGATATTTACCTTTCTATAAACGTTCCTTGGTTTTCAATGAATATTACAGATTAAATTTACCATATTGGTCTAGCAATTCTTGAGACCAGCGCTTAGCAACAAAATTTTCCAATTCAGTTTTATTTTTGACTAGCTTTGCACAGTTTTATTTTCAAAATAACAGGTACATTAAAGGGATATCCTTACAAGGGCATAACAAGCACCCCTGAAAATAATGTTAATGGACGATATTCCAAACTTCTGATCAATATCAGAAGAACTAAAATTTAAGTTTATAGAGAAATGGATTGAGGCCCTAAAGCAGGAGAATGATATATTTTTTATGAGTTTATGCAAATCACACAACTTCTCTGAAACATCCCACAACATTTGATTACCAATTTTAGTAACACCTGAAATATTTAAGGTAATAGGAGAGTAATATGAAGTCTGAACATTTAGTAAAAGCACGTATGATGGAGGCCTATAGTAATTCTTAATCTGAAGTAGACATCTTCATCGTAATCCTTAGATAAGCTTTCACTGCTAAGAGGTAAAACAATTTCCACTGGCTTTTATACCAGGTGATGAAGCATATCTATTTCGAAGCAGTTATAATAAACATGACATAGTAGAGTTTTCCTTGTTCCCACGATAGATAAATATGCTTACGTACTTGGTCTGAGAAGCATATTTTTGTCAACAAGTGTCTTCCTCTTGTTTCAGTCTAAGGCACGACATTTTCGGAGCTTTAGTAGCATTTGCATTGTGGAGCTGGCAAAGAAAATATATAAATAAGTAGGTCTTAAAAATCCGGTCAAACGCCGTGTACTTTCAGTGATATTAATTAACTTTTGATACCATAGTAACGTTTATATTGTTACTTATATTAAGAAAAAAAATATAATTCACTTGTCTAAAAAAGTACTTGTATGTTGCTACTACCTACATCGACGGTGGACGCAGTCGTGCGTCTAGTCGATGCGATAGTGGAGGGAATTGAAGGTCGAGGAGATACTTTGAGTATTTTCCTTGACTTATCAAAAGCGTTTGACTGTGTCGACCATCAAATTCTCATTCGCAAACTGGAGTATTACGGGATGCGAGGAGTGTCGCTCAAGTGGCTCAAATCGTATCTCAGTGATCGAACACAATTTGTAGGTATTTCAGGCGTCAAATCGGGAGAGGAGGGTCTGAGCTATGGTGTTCCTCAGGACTCCATACTTAGCCCTTTACTCTTCTTGATCTACGTAAATGATGTTGGTTCATCGGTACAACAAGGGCGACTCGTCCAGTACGCAGATGACACGACTCTCTGTCTCAACTCAAAATCACAAGAAGAACTTGAAAAAATTACGTTCATTGAGCTCAACAGTGCAGTTCAACATTTCAATGAGCTCAATCTCAAAACAAATCCTTTGAAATCAAAATTCATTCAATTTAGTTTGCGACAAACAGATTCAGATTGTAGTCCTACAGTCATGTTAGACGAATCTGAAATCACTGAAGTGTACTCAATGAAATTCCTTGGAATACACCTAGATCGAGGTTTGACTTGGGATTGTCATGTAGACTATGTTTGTTCAAAGTTATCCTCAGGCATTTATGTCTTGAGGAAACTGTCCGAATACTGCCCAACGCAGGTACTGATGACGGCATATTATGGACTGATCTACCCACACCTTTCTTACGGATTGGCATTGTGGGGAGGTTGCACAACCGCAAACTTTTCCAGAATTTTCATCCTTCAAAAAAAAGCAGTTCGAACAATTGCAAAACTGCAATGGAGAGAGTCGTGCAGGCCAGCTTTCAAAAATCTAAAATTGTTGACATTACCTTGCCTCTACGTCTTGGAAACGTGTCTTTTTTTCAAATCCAAATGCGAACACACAAGAGGTAGTGATTTACACTCTTATGCAACTAGAGGCAGGGATGACTACCGAACTGGAAGACACAGGACCGTAGCTCACGAGCGTTTGCCTTCTCAGGCAGGAGTTCGAATTGTCAACAATTTGCCGAACTCGATTAAATGTGTCCCCATGCTGAAGGCATTCAAAGCTCGTCTAAAAACAACATTGATTACACATGCGTTCTACAGTATAGACGAGTTTATGGCACACAATTGGGAGACCTCTCAATTGGCTGACTGACCGGGGAAGTGGTGGATCAATTCGAATGAGTGAGAGAGAGTGAACGCAAAAATTGTATGTATGGAAGGGACTTCGATGGTAGAACGAGTGGAAAATTTAGCTCGATATACGTGACGATTGCTATAACATTGTTTTTATGTTCTACGCAATAAATAATTTATTATTATTATTATTACCTCGGTCATTGTATGTTTATTTTGTTATTTTTGTGGCGTTCCAGCGTTAGTTTACGGTCTTGATCAACAAAATATATACTCTAACAAGTCAAAAAGTCTTCTTTGGTCGAAAAGCGTGGTCTTACACGTAAAGTAATTTTTTCCAGCCTAAAGTAATTCCGGCTGTTATGCGTTCGAAAAATTACTAATTCCGGTACCAAAGGTAGCGTTTCCACTTATTGCTCCGATTAGGAAATATATAATAAGTTAGTCTACAAATCAACTTCATTCGTAAAGCAGATATTTCCGGCCTTTATATTTTAATTCTGGTATTTAAGGTATCCGTAGGTTTTCGATGGCATAATCGACATCAGTGTCAAATATCTCCTTTCTAGGTCAGGTGGATGTTAAAAAATATTTTTTCTACAGGTTTCATCCCGATTGAAATACCATAGGTGGTTAGTTGATGTATATATAAATAATTTGTTTGTCTATGTAAGTGGTGAGAATCGTATCTGTCAAATTTCACCTTTCTAGGTCAGCTGGATGTTTAAAAACACAAATATGCTTTTCCTATATTTTGATCAGTTAAGTGGTGAGAACCGTATTTATAAAAAAAAATTTTCCTAATAGTAATCCCATTTCTTATATATGCAGTTTATCTACATGAAAACGGTTTGGCTTTCTATTTAAGTATTGAGGACGGTGTGTGAAACATTTTAAACACTTGAAATTTGTAAAAAAATATAGTAATTATACAGCTTTCAACCCCATTACAAAATCCAGGTATATTGTGTGTGGTTAATATTTACGAAATTCGTTTAGTTTTTCTACGTATGTCATGAAGCATACTAGTTCCAAATTTCAACATAATAAGATGTTGGGAAATAAGAGAATTAGTAATGAGTGAGATTGAGGGATTTGTTTGTACATATATAGATAATTCAAAACTGTGATTTTTGGACGTAAACGTTACTATTCTGAAAATATATTTTAAATTTTATTCACGTGTGATACCCGGTTAATGGCGGGTGGATAACAGCGCAATTCATATACCATTTTCAAAACCTTAACTTTTATTGAAAGCATTTAGGACATAATTTTGATGGTAGTCCTTTGATAATTTCCCACATAAGTAGTCATATATTGTGTACTTTTTGCTTCAGTGTCCATGGTTAGGATATCCTAAAGTTAAATAATATATTTAATGTTTTATATTTGAGAGTTTGAGTCTGCAGAAACGAATGGTTTCTGGTTAGAATTAATTTCAATTCAGACGCTGCAGTTGAGATTACCTGCTCTAATGCTCCAAACAAGAAAATATATACAACAAAGTTTTGACAATCTACATCGGTCAAAACATTTCTACTTTTTATCGAGATTTTTCTAGTGCCATAAGTTGAGTTTGCCATGTTGTCCAGATAAATAAATATATACATACGTACGGGAGAGAAACCCTAGGTGTAAGGCCCATTTATCACTTAATGGTCCATAACAGTGTCAGTTCAGGCCATCTAAATCCCTTACAGGATATTTCAAGTGTCATAGTCAAATTTGTCTTATAACGATAAAGAAATCTTCTCGATTATATACTTACGTCTGAATAAAAAATTGATGGAGTCAAAAAGTGTTTAGTCTGGCCGTTAAATTCAATTTATGGCTAATTTTTTTTACGGTTTCTCAGTTTAGTTTACCTTGTTTATCTAACTAAGAAAACGTATACATTATATAAGTTTTGGAATCTAATTAAATATTTTCATCGTCTACTTCCATTTTATGATATTTCTGGTGCTATAATGTATTTTCATTTTTACCCCGATTAAGCAATATATGCATACGGAATCTTAAAAGGACTACTTCGGTCACTTGTGCTTCATTATAAGGAAAAGAGAGGAAATATTTGAAACTAATTTCATTCGATTTTTCAAGATAATCATTTATGATAAGTTTTGTACGATACAAGTTTTGTTTTTGGACTGCCGTTATGGAAATAATGTTTAGTTGGGGGATGTTTTATGTGCATATCCCATTGTATTTCCTTAAGGACAGTAAAAATATCCTACAAAATGTCAATAGATCTTGCAAATTTGGAGTAGCCTACCTCATTTCCAAATATTCAGAGCTTTCACTATCCGGGTGGGGTTTATAACATCGTTAAAGTTGTATTTATAATGAAATGGTTGGCCTTAATTCGTCAGAGATGCAATTTGTAGTGTAAATTAAATAATATTTTATAATTTTAAGACTGTTTTACACCGCTGATCAATCAATGCATATTTAATATTTCCTAACATTGAATAAAACAAATGTTTATGCGTCTTTGGCAGACTTCACACGAAAATGTATACAGCTGTTTGCAATCAGTTAAAGTTGTACTGTGTTTTGTAAATATCATTATTTTTGCTGAATTATAGCACATGTTTAAAATTATTCTCTCTATGAAAACCTTTCTCGGACTAAATAGAATAATACAAATATTGAATTAACCGAATAGGTCCAGTCATCCTCAAGATTATCGTTTAACACATTTCGAGATTTAAACTTATTTATAAGGTAGGATAATAATTTCTTATATCAATATAAACGGAAAAGGATAGCAACGGTTCTCGTGCTTGTCAACCAAACAAATTCCTTGTTGTCTTAACCAAGCTTTTATTCAAAATGGTTACCACCATTATAACTTTTATTTTTCACCGGACGGTTAAAAACCTTGACAATAGTTATGAAGCTTTTATGGTCGTTAATTAGTCGGTTTAATTTTTTAAACATCTATTTCATACGTTTAATTGTTGTCACAGTTTTAATTGAGCCGGTTATCTTGACTGACCGCAGCCGCTGCCTGCTTGTATGATCGCTTAAACCGCCAAACTGCGGGATGCAAGTCCCCGCCCTGATCAGATTGACATTATAAAATTTTAGTTTAGTTTAAATGAGCCTAAAACCAACACTCTATTTGGTTTCATTGAGATAATAACTTCAATTCATTGTTTGTAAATTATTTGCTTCATTTGTCCAGAAGAAACTAAATTTAACGAAACTTACGTTGCTGTAGTTCTACTAATTATCAAGTTGTCAGCTTTCAAACCGGGGTGCCTATACTTTTTATTCAGATACTAGATTTATTCAGAACTCTCAGGAGTAGAGTTCTGGTTTATTATAAGCTCTTGTATACATCTCCATGTATAGTACTAATTATACTCTTCTATCATAAGCTCACTTATAAAGGAGTAGAGTTCTTGTTTATTATAAGCTCTTGTATACATCTCGATGTATAGTACTAATTATACTCTTCTATCATAAGCTCACTTATAAAGGAGTAGAGTTCTGGTTTATTATAAGCTCTTTTATAGATCTCGATGTATTGTACTAATTATACTCTTCTATCATAAGCTCACTTATAAAGGAGTAGAGTTCTTGTTTATTATAAGCTCTTGTATACATCTCGATGTATAGTACTAATTATACTCTTCTATCATAAGCTCACTTATAAAGGAGTAGAGTTCTTGTTTATTATAAGCTCTTGTATACATCTCGATGTATAGTACTAATTATACTCTTCTATCATAAGCTCACTTATAAAGGAGTAGAGTTCTGGTTTATTATAAGCTCTTGTATGCATCTCGATGTATAGTACTAATTATACTCTTCTATCATAAGCTCACTTATAAAGGAGTAGAGATTAATTATTTAGCTATTAAATTGCGGTGCAGTGGAGCTGCAATAGGGGTTCTGTGTTAAACTACAAGCCCATAGCCAAGTATTGTGGTACAGCAGTTACGTTAGTATTTGTATATTAAGTATTCAGGGACATTTTGCAATACCCAAACACCTAACAGTTATTTTTTTCTATTTAAGTCAGTATATTATAATATTCCGCTCCTTTTTATTAAATACGTGGTTATTATTTAGTGGTATATGTGCATATATATCAATATACATCGTATAAAATTTACATATTTCGTTATATCATACAATGTGTCACTTTTGAGAAATTTGCTATTATATTAAATACGTGGAATATTATTTAGTGGTATATGTGCATATATGGCAATATACATCGTAGAAAATGTACATATTTCGTTATAACATACAATGTGTCACTTTTTGAGAAATTTGCTATTATATTAAATACGTGGAATATTATTTGGTGGTATATGTGCATATATGTCAATATACATCGTAGAAAATGTACATATTTCGTTATAACATACAATGTGTCACTTTTTTAGAAATTTGCTATTATATTAAATACGTGGAATATTATTAAGTGGTATATGTGCATATATGGCAATATACATCGTAGAAAATGTACATATTTCGTTATAACATACAATGTGTCACTTTTTTAGAAATTTGCTATTATATTAAATACGTGGAATATTATTTAGTGGTATATGTGCATATATGGCAATACCCAAACACCTAACCGTTTTTTTCTGTATTTAAGTCAGTATATTATAATATTCCGCTCCTTTATATTAAATACGTGGAATATTATTTGGTGGTATATGTGCATATATGGCAATATACATCGTAGAAAATTTACATATTTCGTTATAACATACAATGTGTCACTTTTGAGAAATTTTCTATTATATTAAATACGTGGAATATTATTTGGTGGTATATGTGCATATATGGCAATATAAATCGTAGAAAATGTACATATTTCGATATAACATACAATGTGTCACTTTTTTAGAAATTTGCTATTATATTAAATACGTGGAATATTATTTAGTGGTATATGTGCATATATGGCAATACCCAAACACCTAACCGTTTTTTTTCTGTATTTAAGTCAGTATATTATAATATTCCGCTCCTTTATATTAAATACGTGGAATATTATTTGGTGGTATATGTGCATATATGGCAATATACATCGTAGAAAATTTACATATTTCGTTATAACATACAATGTGTCACTTTTGTAGAAATTTTCTATTATATTAAATACGTGGAATATTATTTGGTGGTATATGTGCATATATGGCAATATACATCGTAGAAAATGTACATATTTCGTTATATCATACAATGTGTCACTTTTGTAGAAATTTTCTATTATATTAAATACGTGGAATATTATTTAGTGGTATATGTGCATATATGGCAATATACATCGTAGAAAATTTACATATTTCGTTATAACATACAACGTGTCACTTTTGAGAAATTTGATATTACATTAAATACGTGGAATATTATTTATTGGTATATGTGCATATATGTCAATATACATCGTAGAAAATTTACATATTTCGTTATGACATACAATGTGTCACTTTTGAGAAATTTGCTATTATATTATTCACGCAAACACTGGGTGATAGTTCAAAGCAAAGAGGAAGAACTTAATAAAAACATATAAAGGAAAAGGTAATGTAGACAAGAAACTAAAAAAAGTATTAAAATAATTTGCCTTTTTTGTTTATGTTTCAGTAAGTTTTAATAACTTTAAAAGCGTTACGTGACATGGGTAATTTCAAGATTAGTTTTGAACAAAACACTTGCATCATGTGTCCTTTTAAAAGTTAAATAATTACTGAGTTGCCGCTGGTAAATATTGTTATAAACTCAATATAATGCAGCAACGCAATTTGTATTGAACCACCTTTTGTTAAATTACTATAACTATTATAAGCCCTAGTATAAAAAGGTTTGTTACATGCATAAGTAATTATATACTTTAATAAATTAGGCATTCTGAATAGCATTACGTAATCTTTAGTTTTTTTAAGATACCACACAGTTTGATAATTATACGGATGCGAGTGGTCGGTTTGGTGGACAATTTCGTTTCATTTGAACAATGTGAAATCTAAAGTATTTGATAATTATATTTCATATTATTCCAATTTTAATTATCATATGTCCTATATATTATTAGTTTAAAATATGATACAATAATACTCAGCAAATCCTTTAATTATTATTGAACATTATTTTTAATACATGTTTTGTTATTTACTATTAGAAGACATGAAATTTTAGGCTAAATGTCCATCTTAAATGTTCGTAAGTTAAATGTTTAATTCGATACACACTGTCTGCTATAGAAAGCATAATAAATAAAAACAATCTACATATGTTAATGAATCGGGCCTTTTAAATAACATGAAGAAGCTGTACTGATTATAAAGTCGTAATGGAGATAGTTTATATTTAATTTAAATTTATTAATAATTCTAGCCTTTAACTATATTTGCTGATCAATACTGTTTATATATACATATATATATATATACATGGATACATAAATTTTAATGTGTTATATAAGTAAACATATATTACATGTTTTAAGTGGCAAATTAAGTATAATATTTCTTTTTATAATACAAGGCAGAGTGTTCTAGAAGAATATAATATAAAAACAATGGTAACAGCCAAGTATGATGACACGCCTTGCTTATATCTGATACAAGTAACCCCAGGAGACAAACAGGGACAATTATTGTCTCTAGTTTAAGAGAACCACTTTTAAGAAATATTGCTTTCAGAAACACACATAATTCAACTAAACTAATAAGTATATTATTCAAGACATTTATACCTATTTAAAAGAATGCATGCTTTATAGTCTCTAAAGTTAGTATTAGTGTTTTAACTAAAGACCTTTTTTTTATTAAAGTAAGTACGCTTAATTTAGGTATACTGCTTGATTAAAGCATACTTAAATGGTGTAATTCTACATAATATGTATATTATTTTGAATATTTCACGTTCATATTTAAAATTATTTTTTGGAAATCAATGGAATTACGTATCCTTCTGTATTCATACAAATATGTATCTTTTAATTAAACTAACAGTGGAAATACTAAAAACGGCAAAATAAAAAATACAGGTAATTGACAATAGTATTGTATTGCAGGTGTGCACAATGGAACATATTAAAAATAAAAATAGCCAGAACACAGAACTTTTCCTACTAATGACGACTAACACAAGACATTTAAATTAATTAAAACTCAATTAAGAAGGTTACAAGTAGACAGATTACACATCGTTGACTATTAACGACGACTAAAACAAGACACTTACATTGATAAGAACTCAAATGAGCAGTAATCTGTATATTGATTTGAACTCAATTGAGCTGGTTAGTGTTCAAGTAGCCAGATTACACGTCTTTTAATACTAACGACGACTAACACAAGACACTTATATTGATTTGAACTCAGTTGAGCTGGTTAGTGTTCAAGTAGCCAGATTACACATCGTTGACTACTAACGACGACTAAAACAAGACACTTATATTGATAAGAACTCAAATGAACTGTAATCTGTATATTGATTTGAACTCAATTGAGCTGGTTAGTGTTCAAGTAGCCAGATTACACGTCTTTTAATACTAACGAAGACTAACACAAGACACTTATATTGATTTGAACTCAGTTGAGCTGGTTAGTGTTCAAGTAGCCAGATTACACATCGTTGACTACTAACGACGACTAAAACAAGACACTTATATTGATAAGAACTCAAATGAACTGTAATCTGTATATTGATTTGAACTCAATTGAGCTGGTTAGTGTTCAAGTAACCAGATTACACGTCTTTTAATACTAAACACGACTAACACAAGACACTTATATTGATAAAACCTCAAATGAGCTGGTTAGTGTTCAAGTAACCAGATTACACGTCTTTTAATACTAAACACGACTAACACAAGACACTTATATTGATAAAACCTCAAATGAGCTGGTTAGTGTTCAAGTAACCAGATTACACGTATTTTAATACTAAACACGACTAACACAAGACACTTATATTGATAAAACCTCAAATGAGCTGGTTAGTGTTCAAGTAACCAGATTACACGTCTTTTAATACTAAACACGACTAACACAAGACACTTATATTGATAAAACTTCAAATGAGCTGGTTAGTGTTCAAGTAACCAGATTACACGTCTTTTAATACTAAACACGACTAACACAAGACACTTATATTGATAAAAACTCAAACGAGCTGGTTAGTGTTTAAGTAGTCAGATTACACGTCTTTTAATACTAAAAACGACTAACACAAGACACTTATATTGATAAAAACTCAAATGAGCTGGTTAGTGTTCAAGTAGTCAGATTACACGTCTTTTAATACTAAAAACGACTAACACAAGACACTTATATTGATTAGAACTCAAATGAGCTGGTTAGTGTTCAAGTAGCCAGATTACTGTTTTAATGTTTTTATAAGCGTTACGTGACAGGGGTAATTTCAAGATTAGTTTTGAACAAAACACTTGCATCATGTGTCCTTTTAAAAGTTAAATAATTACTGAGTTGCCGCTGGTAAATATTGTTATAAACTCAATATAATGCAGCAACGCAATTTGTATTGAACCACCTTTTGTTAAATTACTATAACTATTATAAGCCCTAGTATAAAAAGGTTTGTTACATGCATAAGTAATTATATACTTTAATAAATTAGGCATTCTGAATAGCATTACGTAATCTTTAGTTTTTTTAAGATACCACACAGTTTGATAATTATAAGGATGCGAGTGGTCGGTTTGGTGGACAATTTCGTTTCATTTGAAAAATGTAAAATCTAAAGTATTTGATAATTATATTTCATATTATTCCAATTTTAATTATCATATGTCCTATATATTATTAGTTTAAAATATGATACAATAATACTCAGCAAATCCTTTAATTATTATTGAACATTATTTTTAATACATGTTTTGTTATTTACTATTAGAAGACATGAAATTTTAGGCTAAATGTCCATCTTAAATGTTCGTAAGTTAAATGTTTAATTCGATACACACTGTCTGCTATAGAAAGCATAATAAATAAAAACAATCTACATATTTTAAAGAATCGGGCCTTTTAAATAACATGAAGAAGCTGTACTGATTATAAAGTCGTAATGGAGATAGTTTATATTTAATTTAAATTTATTAATAATTCTAGCCTTTAACTATATTTGCTGATCAATACTGTTTATATATACATATATATATATATATACATGGATACATAAATTTTAATGTGTTATATAAGTAAACATATATTACATGTTTTAAGTGGCAAATTAAGTATAATATTTCTTTTTATAATACAAGGCAGAGTGTTCTAGAAGAATATAATATAAAAACAATGGTAACAGCCAAGTATGATGACACGCCTTGCTTATATCTGATACAAGTAACCCCAGGAGACAAACAGGGACAATTATTGTCTCTAGTTTAAGAGAACCACTTTTAAGAAATATTGCTTTCAGAAACACACATAATTCAACTAAACTAATAAGTATATTATTCAAGACATTTATACCTATTTAAAAGAATGCATGCTTTATAGTCTCTAAAGTTAGTATTAGTGTTTTAACTAAAGACCTTTTTTTTATTAAAGTAAGTACGCTTAATTTAGGTATACTGCTTGAATAAAGCATACTTAAATGGTGTAATTCTACATAATATGTATATTATTTTGAATATTTCACGTTCATATTTAAAATTATTTTTTGGAAATCAATGGAATTACGTATCCTTCTGTATTCATACAAATATGTATCTTTTAATTAAACTAACAGTGGAAATACTAAAAACGGCAAAATAAAAAATACAGGTAATTGACAATAGTATTGTATTGCAGGTGTGCACAATGGAACATATTAAAAATAAAAATAGCCAGAACACAGAACTTTTCCTACTAATGACGACTAACACAAGACATTTAAATTAATTAAAACTCAATTAAGAAGGTTACAAGTAGACAGATTACACATCGTTGACTATTAACGACGACTAAAACAAGACACTTACATTGATAAGAACTCAAATGAGCAGTAATCTGTATATTGATTTGAACTCAATTGAGCTGGTTAGTGTTCAAGTAGCCAGATTACACGTCTTTTAATACTAACGACGACTAACACAAGACACTTATATTGATTTGAACTCAGTTGAGCTGGTTAGTGTTCAAGTAGCCAGATTACACATCGTTGACTACTAACGACGACTAAAACAAGACACTTATATTGATAAGAACTCAAATGAACTGTAATCTGTATATTGATTTGAACTCAATTGAGCTGGTTAGTGTTCAAGTAGCCAGATTACACGTCTTTTAATACTAACGAAGACTAACACAAGACACTTATATTGATTTGAACTCAGTTGAGCTGGTTAGTGTTCAAGTAGCCAGATTACACATCGTTGACTACTAACGACGACTAAAACAAGACACTTATATTGATAAGAACTCAAATGAACTGTAATCTGTATATTGATTTGAACTCAATTGAGCTGGTTAGTGTTCAAGTAACCAGATTACACGTCTTTTAATACTAAACACGACTAACACAAGACACTTATATTGATAAAACCTCAAATGAGCTGGTTAGTGTTCAAGTAACCAGATTACACGTCTTTTAATACTAAACACGACTAACACAAGACACTTATATTGATAAAACCTCAAATGAGCTGGTTAGTGTTCAAGTAACCAGATTACACGTCTTTTAATACTAAACACGACTAACACAAGACACTTATATTGATAAAACCTCAAATGAGCTGGTTAGTGTTCAAGTAACCAGATTACACGTCTTTTAATACTAAACACGACTAACACAAGACACTTATATTGATAAAACTTCAAATGAGCTGGTTAGTGTTCAAGTAACCAGATTACACGTCTTTTAATACTAAACACGACTAACACAAGACACTTATATTGATAAAAACTCAAACGAGCTGGTTAGTGTTTAAGTAGTCAGATTACACGTCTTTTAATACTAAAAACGACTAACACAAGACACTTATATTGATAAAAACTCAAATGAGCTGGTTAGTGTTCAAGTAGTCAGATTACACGTCTTTTAATACTAAAAACGACTAACACAAGACACTTATATTGATTAGAACTCAAATGAGCTGGTTAGTGTTCAAGTAGCCAGATTACTGTTTTAATGTTTTTATAAGCGTTACGTGACAGGGGTTAATTTCAAGATTAGTTTTTGAACAAAACACTTGCATCATGTGTCCTTTTAAAAGTTAAATAATTACTGAGTTGCCGCTGGTAAATATTGTTATAAACTCAATATATAATGCAGCAACGCAATTTGTATTGAACCACCTTTTGTTAAATTACTATAACTATTATAAGACCTAGTATAAAAAGGTTTGTTACATGCATAAGTAATTATATACTTTAATAAATTAGGCATTCTGAATAGCATTACGTAATCTTTTAGTTTTTTTTAAGATACCACACAGTTTGATAATTATAAGGATGCGAGTGGTCGGTTTGGTGGACAATTTCGTTTCATTTGAAAAATGTAAAATCTAAAGTATTTGATAATTATATTTCATATTATTCCAATTTTAATTATCATATGTCCTATATATTATTAGTTTAAAATATGATACAATAATACTCAGCAAATCCTTTAATTATTATTGAACATTATTTTTAATACATGTTTTGTTATTTACTATTAGAAGACATGAAATTTTTAGGCTAAATGTCCATCTTAAATGTTCGTAAGTTAAATGTTTAATTCGATACACACTGTCTGCTATAGAAAGCATAATAAATAAAAAACAATCTACATATTTTAAAAGAATCGGGCCTTTTAACACTTTGAGTGCTGGCCCTAAATAACATGCAAACTCTGTAGAATGCTGGGCGTTTTTTGTGGTTTTCACAAATTTATTAAAAAAAAAGTATTTAAGATATAAGAAAAATATTTACATGCCTTAATTCAGCTTACTTTCGTCTTTATTTTAACGTGAGATTGTTAGTGTTTTTTTCAAAAACTACACATAAAAACTTTTTTTGAAAAACATATATTTTTGAAAAAAAAAAAAAAATATTTTTTGAGACAGTTTTTCTATCTAAAAAACTAAACTAAGCATATATACAATTATTTAAAATGACCCATTTACAAATATAAACTGTCCTTTGAATAATACAAATCATGTTTTTAATGTTTGTTGTAGTTTTTTGACAAAAAACTATGCCGACATGTTGATGCGTCGGCATCACTTTCGCCGTCAGTTCTGTTTTCAGCATCTGTAACATAATAATATACCGTGTAAAATATGAGTATATTATTCATTTTATTCATATAAATAGAATATTAGTTGAATTAATTTAATTTATTTTTAATACAAATTATAGTTTTGATTCACGAAAACAATAACATAACCAAACTTTTAGACTGATGTTTTTATAGACTTATTCTTACCTGAAATATGTGTCTCATCTTCTTCCATGAAATCAGGATCGATGTCAGAATCGTCAAAAATACTATCAACACCATTAAAAACTATCTTCATCTAATACATCACTGATCGCAACCGTCGTTCAAGCTGCGATAAGCCATGATTGGCGGACATCGACTGCCGGCTGCAACGAACGTCACGTCAGCGGCACGTAAACAATGCGACCGAAGTCGCTTTGTCATTAAGCTCATTCAATACATCTGACGCTTTCTAGCGGTTAATTGTGTTACTAAAAACCCAAATAACATTGTAGAGTAGGCAAAACCCGTTTAAATACGGACAATGTAATATAATACCAATTGAAATGACAACCACGTAAAACTACGGGATTAGCATTCTTCGGAAGTTTCGCTGTTCCGTAAAATTACGGGATTAGCACTCTAAGTGTTAAATAACATGAAGAAGCTGTACTGATTATAAAGTCGTAATGGAGATAGTTTATATTTAATTTAAATTTAATTATAATTCTAGCCTTTAACTATATTTGCTGATCAATACTGTTTATATATACATATATATATATATATATATATATATATATATATATATATATATATATATACATGGATACATATATTACATGTTTTAAGTGGCAAATTAAGTATAATATTTCTTTTTATAATACAAGGCAGAGTGTTCTAGAAGAATAATAATATAAAAACAATGGTAACAGCCAAGTATGATGACACGCCTTGCTTATATCTGATACAAGTAACCCCAGGAGACAAACAGGGACAATTATTGTCTCTAGTTTAAGAGAACCACTTGTACCTTATGTTATTAAAGATAGCTTTTAAAGAAATATTGCTTTCAGAACACACATAATTCAACTAAACTAATAAGTATATTATTCAAGACATTTATACCTATTTTAACAGAATGCATGCTTTATAGTCTCTAAAGTTAGTATTAGTGTTTAACTAAAGACCTTTTTTTTATTAAAGTAAGTACGCTTAATTTAAGTATACTGCTTGATTAAAGCATTCTTAAATGGTGTAATTCTACATAATATGTATATTATTTTGAATATTTCACGTTCATATTTAAAATTATTTTTTGGAAATCAATGGAATTACGTATCCTTCTGTATTCATACAAATATGTATCTTTTAATTAAACTAACAGTGGAAAATACTAAAAACGGCAAAATAAAAAATACAGGTAATTGACAATAGTATTGTATTGCAGGTGTGCACAATGGAACATATTAAAAATAAAAAATAGCCCAGAACACAGAACTTTTCCTCCTAATGACGACTAACACAAGACATTTAAATTAATTAAAACTCAATTAAGAAGGTTACAAGTAGACAGATTACACATCGTTGACTACTAACGACGACTAAAACAAGACACTTATATTGATAAGAACTCAAATGAGCAGTAATCTGTATATTGATTTGAACTCAATTGAGCTGGTTAGTGTTCAAGTAGCCAGATTACACGTCTTTTAATACTAACGACGACTAACACAAGACACTTATATTGATTTGAACTCAGTTGAGCTGGTTAGTGTTCAAGTAGCCAGATTACACATCGTTGACTACTAACGACGACTAAAACAAGACACTTATATTGATAAGAACTCAAATGAACTGTAATCTGTATATTGATTTGAACTCAATTGAGCTGGTTAGTGTTCAAGTAACCAGATTACACGTCTTTTAATACTAAACACGACTAACACAAGACACTTATATTGATAAAACCTCAAATGAGCTGGTTAGTGTTCAAGTAACCAGATTACACGTCTTTTAATACTAAACACGACTAACACAAGACACTTATATTGATAAAACCTCAAATGAGCTGGTTAGTGTTCAAGTAACCAGATTACACGTCTTTTAATACTAAACACGACTAACACAAGACACTTATATTGATAAAACCTCAAATGAGCTGGTTAGTGTTCAAGTAACCAGATTACACGTCTTTTAATACTAAACACGACTAACAAAAGACACTTATATTGATAAAACCTCAAATGAGCTGGTTAGTGTTCAAGTAACCAGATTACACGTCTTTTAATACTAAACACGACTAACACAAGACACTTATATTGATAAAACCTCAAATGAGCTGGTTAGTGTTCAAGTAGCCAGATTACACGTCTTTTCATACTAAACACGACTAACACAAGACACTTATATTGATAAAAACTCAAATGAGCTGGTTAGTGTTCAAGTAACCAGATTACACGTCTTTTAATACTAAAAACGACTAACACAAGACACTTATATTGATAAAAACTCAAATGAGCTGGTTAGTGTTCAAGTAACCAGATTACACGTCTTTTAATACTAAACACGACTAACACAAGACACTTATATTGATAAAACCTCAAATGAGCTGGTTAGTGTTCAAGTAACCAGATTACACGTATTTTAATACTAAACACGACTAACACAAGACACTTATATTGATAAAACCTCAAATGAGCTGGTTAGTGTTCAAGTAACCAGATTACACGTCTTTTAATACTAAACACGACTAACAAAAGACACTTATATTGATAAAACCTCAAATGAGCTGGTTAGTGTTCAAGTAACCAGATTACACGTCTTTTAATACTAAACACGACTAACACAAGACACTTATATTGATAAAACCTCAAATGAGCTGGTTAGTGTTCAAGTAACCAGATTACACTTCTTTTAATACTAAACACGACTAACACAAGACACTTATATTGATAAAACCTCAAATGAGCTGGTTAGTGTTCAAGTAACCAGATTACACGTCTTTTAATACTAAACACGACTAACACAAGACACTTATATTGATAAAACCTCAAATGAGCTGGTTAGTGTTCAAGTAACCAGATTACACGTCTTTTAATACTAAACACGACTAACACAAGACACTTATATTGATAAAACCTCAAATGAGCTGGTTAGTGTTCAAGTAACCAGATTACACGTATTTTAATACTAAACACGACTAACACAAGACACTTATATTGATAAAACCTCAAATGAGCTGGTTAGTGTTCAAGTAACCAGATTACACGTCTTTTAATACTAACGACGACTAACAAAAGACACTTATATTGATAAAAACTCAAATAAGCTGGTTAGTGTTCAAGTAACCAGATTAAACGTATTTTAATACTAAACACGACTAACACAAGACACTTATATTGATAAAACTTCAAATGAGCTGGTTAGTGTTCAAGTATCCAGATTACACGTCTTTTAATACTAAACACGATTAACACAAGACACTTATATTGATAAAACCTCAAATGAGCTGGTTAGTGTTCAAGTAACCAGATTACACGTCTTTTAATACTAAACACGACTAACACAAGACACTTATATTGATAAAACCTCAAATGAGCTGGTTAGTGTTCAAGTAACCAGATTACACGTCTTTTAATACTAAACACGACTAACACAAGACACTTATATTGATAAAACCTCAAATGAGCTGGTTAGTGTTCAAGTAACCAGATTACACGTCTTTTAATACTAACGACGACTAACACAAGACACTTATATTGATAAAACCTCAAATGAGCTGGTTAGTGTTCAAGTAACCAGATTACACGTATTTTAATACTAAACACGACTAACACAAGACACTTATATTGATAAAACCTCAAATGAGCTGGTTAGTGTTCAAGTAACCAGATTACACGTCTTTTAATACTAACGACGACTAACAAAAGACACTTATATTGATAAAAACTCAAATAAGCTGGTTAGTGTTCAAGTAACCAGATTAAACGTATTTTAATACTAAACACGACTAACACAAGACACTTATATTGATAAAACTTCAAATGAGCTGGTTAGTGTTCAAGTAACCAGATTACACGTCTTTTAATACTAAACACGACTAACACAAGACACTTATATTGATAAAACCTCAAATGAGCTGGTTAGTGTTCAAGTAACCAGATTACACGTCTTTTAATACTAAACACGACTAACACAAGACACTTATATTGATAAAACCTCAAATGAGCTGGTTAGTGTTCAAGTAACCAGATTACACGTCTTTTAATACTAAACACGACTAACACAAGACACTTATATTGATAAAACCTCAAATGAGCTGGTTAGTGTTCAAGTAACCAGATTACACGTCTTTTAATACTAAACACGACTAACACAAGACACTTATATTGATAAAAACTCAAATGAGCTGGTTAGTGTTCAAGTAACCAGATTACACGTCTTTTAATACTAAACACGACTAACACAAGACACTTATATTGATAAAACCTCAAATGAGCTGGTTAGTGTTCAAGTAACCAGATTACACGTCTTTTAATACTAAACACGACTAACACAAGACACTTATATTGATAAAACCTCAAATGAGCTGGTTAGTGTTCAAGTAACCAGATTACACGTATTTTAATACTAAACACGACTAACACAAGACACTTATATTGATAAAACCTCAAATGAGCTGGTTAGTGTTCAAGTAACCAGATTACACGTCTTTTAATACTAAACACGACTAACAAAAGACACTTATATTGATAAAAACTCAAATAAGCTGGTTAGTGTTCAAGTAACCAGATTAAACGTATTTTAATACTAAACACGACTAACACAAGACACTTATATTGATAAAACCTCAAATGAGCTGGTTAGTGTTCAAGTAACCAGATTACACGTCTTTTAATACTAAACACGACTAACACAAGACACTTATATTGATAAAAACTCAAATGAGCTGGTTAGTGTTCAAGTAACCAGATTACACGTCTTTTAATACTAAACACGACTAACACAAGACACTTATATTGATAAAAACTCAAATGAGCTGGTTAGTGTTCAAGTAGCCAGATTACACGTCAATACTAAAACTAACAGTTAGTGTTCAAGTAGTAGTCAGATTACACGTCTTTTAATACTAAAAACGACTAACACAAGACACTTATATTGATAAAAACTCAAATGAGCTGGTTAGTGTTCAAGTAGTCAGATTACACGTCTTTTAATACTAAAAACGACTAACACAAGACACTTATATTGATTAGAACTCAAATGAGCTGGTTAGTGTTCAAGTAGCCAGATTACTGTTTTAATGTTTTTATAAGCGTTACGTGACAGGGGTAATTTCAAGATTAGTTTTGAACAAAACACTTGCATCATGTGTCCTTTTAAAAGTTAAACAATTACTGAGTTGCCGCTGGTAAATATTGTTATAAACTCAATATAATGCAGCAACGCAATTTGTATTGAACAACCTTTTGTTAAATTACTATAACTATTATAAGCCCTAGTATAAAAAGGTTTGTTACATGCATAAGTAATTATATACTTTAATAAATTAGGCATTCTGAATAGCATTACGTAATCTTTAGTTTTTTTAAGATACCACACAGTTTGATAATTATAAGGATGCGAGTGGTCGGTTTGGTGGACAATTTCGTTTCATTTGAAAAATGTGAAATCTTAAGTATTTGATAATTATATTTCATATTATTCCAATTTTAATTATCATATGTCCTATATATTATTAGTTTAAAATATTATACAATAATACTCAGCAAATCCTTTAATTATTATTGAACATTATTTTTAATACATGTTTTGTTATTTACTATTAGAAGACATGAAATTTTAGGCTAAATGTCCATCTTAAATGTTCGTAAGTTAAATGTTTAATTCGATACACACTGTCTGCTATAGAAAGCATAATAAATAAAAACAATCTACATATTTTAAAGAATCGGGCCTTTTAAATAACATGAAGAAGCTGTACTGATTATAAAGTCGTAATGGAGATAGTTTATATTTAATTTAAATTTATTAATAATTCTAGCCTTTAACTATATTTGCTGATCAATACTGTTTATATATACATATATATATATATATATATATACATATATATATATATATATATATATATATATATAATATATATACATGGATACATAAATTTTAATGTGTTATATAAGTAAACATATATTACATGTTTTAAGTGGCAAATTAAGTATAATATTTCTTTTTATAATACAAGGCAGAGTGTTCTAGAAGAATATAATATAAAAACAATGGTAACAGCCAAGTATGATGACACGCCTTGCTTATATCTGATACAAGTAACCCCAGGAGACAAACAGGGACAATTATTGTCTCTAGTTTAAGAGAACCACTTTTAAGAAATATTGCTTTCAGAAACACACATAATTCAACTAAACTAATAAGTATATTATTCAAGACATTTATACCTATTTAAAAGAATGCATGCTTTATAGTCTCTAAAGTTAGTAGTATTAGTGTTTTAACTAAAGACCTTTTTTTTATTAAAGTAAGTACGCTTATTTTAAGTATACTGCTTGATTAAAGCATACTTAAATGGTGTAATTCTACATAATATGTATATTATTTTGAATATTTCACGTTCATATTTAAAATTATTTTTTGGAAATCAATGGAATTACGTATCCTTCTGTATTCATACAAATATGTATCTTTTAATTAAACTAACAGTGGAAATACTAAAAACGGCAAAATAAAAAATACAGGTAATTGACAATAGTATTGTATTGCAGGTGTGCACAATGGAACATATTAAAAATAAAAATAGCCAGAACACAGAACTTTTCCTACTAATGACGACTAACACAAGACATTTAAATTAATTAAAACTCAATTAAGAAGGTTACAAGTAGACAGATTACACATCGTTGACTATTAACGACGACTAAAACAAGACACTTACATTGATAAGAACTCAAATGAGCAGTAATCTGTATATTGATTTGAACTCAATTGAGCTGGTTAGTGTTAAAGTAGCCAGATTACACGTCTTTTAATACTAACGACGACTAACACAAGACACTTATATTGATTTGAACTCAGTTGAGCTGGTTAGTGTTCAAGTAGCCAGATTACACGTCTTTTAATACTAACGACGACTAACACAAGACACTTATATTGATTTGAACTCAGTTGAGCTGCTTAGTGTTCAAGTAGCCAGATTACACGTCTTTTAATACTAACGACGACTAACACAAGACACTTATATTGATTTGAACTCAGTTGAGCTGGTTAGTGTTCAAGTAGCCAGATTACACATCGTTGACTACTAACGACGACTAAAACAAGACACTTATATTGATAAGAACTCAAATGAGCAGTAATCTGTATATTGATTTGAACTCAAATGAGCTGGTTAGTGTTAAAGTAGCCAGATTACACGTCTTTTAATACTAACGACGACTAACACAAGACACTTATATTGATTTGAACTCAGTTGAGCTGGTTAGTGTTCAAGTAGCCAGATTACACATCGTTGACTACTAACGACGACTAAAACAAGACACTTATATTGATAAGAACTCAAATGAACTGTAATCTGTATATTGATTTGAACTCAATTGAGCTGGTTAGTGTTCAAGTAGCCAGATTACACATCGTTGACTACTAACGACGACTAAAACAAGACACTTATATTGATAAGAACTCAAATGAACTGTAATCTGTATATTGATTTGAACTCAATTGAGCTGGTTAGTGTTCAAGTAGCCAGATTACACATCGTTGACTACTAACGACGACTAAAACAAGACACTTATATTGATAAGAACTCAAATGAACTGTAATCTGTATATTGATTTGAACTCAATTGAGCTGGTTAGTGTTCAAGTATCCAGATTACACGTCTTTTAATACTAACGAAGACTAACACAAGACACTTATATTGTTTTGAACTCAGTTGAGCTGGTTAGTGTTCAAGTAGCCAGATTACACATCGTTGACTACTAACGACGACTAAAACAAGACACTTATATTGATAAGAACTCAAATGAACTGTAATCTGTATATTGATTTGAACTCAATTGAGCTGGTTAGTGTTCAAGTAGCCAGATTACACGTCTTTTAATACTAACGATGACTAACACAAGACACTTATATTGATTTGAACTCAGTTGAGCTGGTTAGTGTTCAAGTAGCCAGATTACACGTCTTACTAACGACGACTAACACAAGACACTTATATTGATTTGAACTCAGTTGAGCTGGTTAGTGTTCAAGTAGCCAGATTACACATCGTTGACTACTAACGACGACTAAAACAAGACACTTATATTGATAAGAACTCAAATGAACTGTAATCTGTATATTGATTTGAACTCAATTGAGCTGGTTAGTGTTCAAGTAGCCAGATTACACGTCTTTTAATACTAACGACGACTAACAAAAGACACTTATATTGATAAAAACTCAAATGAGATGGTTAGTGTTCAAGTAGCCAGATTAAACATCATTGATTACTAACGACGACTAACACAGTACACTTATAATGATTTGAACTCAATTGAGGTGGTTAGTGTTCAAGTAGCCAGATTAAACATCATTGATTACTAACGACGACTAACACAGTACACTTATAATGATTTGAACTCAATTGAGGTGGTTAGTGTTCAAGTAGCCAGATTAAACATCATTGATTACTAACGACGACTAACACAGTACACTTATAATGATTTGAACTCAATTGAGGTGGTTAGTGTTCAAGTAGCCACATTAAACATCGTAGACTACTAATGGCGACTAACACAAGTCACTTATAATGACTAGTACTCAATTGATCAGTTTATCGTTAAAATAGTATTACAACTCATCCTTGTACACATTACCTAGTAAAAACGTAGTGCATGTGTATATTAAATTAATTACAGTTTTATTTTGGCAGAATTCTTTAAACATTTGACAAAGGTTTGGCATAAAATTTATATCTGCAAAGATTTTAAAAGTACTATAAACTGCATTTGTTTATATTCGAGTAGCTTTTCATTGAAATTCTTTACGGGAGAGATTATTGGTGAGTTTTAAATATAAAAAAGTAGTTTTCCACGAAAATTTATTACATATTTAACCAAAAGGAGCTACATCGGTAGAAATAAAAATTGGGTAGCAATGTAGAGGGTTTTACAAAAAAATATTAGTAATCATGGTTTGAAAATCATTTCTAAGGGAAATTAATATGTTCTCAATTTTATAAAGCGTAACAGTTAAAATTATAATATTTTAAGTTATGACATATGATTTTATCGATAAAGATTTAACAACTTTTTATTTTGAAACCATTAGTTATAAAGCCTATATCGTATGTTATATAAGATTTATTTAGTATACTTAAGTGCGTATCATAACTCAATAAATTTTAATCTTACAAAATAGTACAAAAATATTGTTTTGCACAATATTCAAAAAAATGTTAATGCTATAAAAATATTAAACCGTGTTTGCAATGAAATAGCAGATTATGAGAATACTAGTTTATCCCTGTCAAAGTAAACCGTTATCATTATTAGGCTTCAGAATCTTTAAACCAATTTAATTTTCATTACCAGTTGGGCGTTGTGTGAAATTATTTATCTATGCCTAACAAGTGCATGTCAGTGCCTAACAAGTGCATGTCAGTGCTTAACAAGTGCATGTCAGTGCCTAACAAGTGCATGTCAGTGCCTGACAAGTGCATGTCAGTTCTTAACAAGTGCATGTCAGTGCCTAACAAATGCATGTCAGTGCCTAACAAGTGCATGTCAGTGCCTAACAAGTGCATGTCAGTGCCTGACAAGTGCATGTCAGTGCTTAACAAGTGCATGTCAGTGCCTAACAAGTGCATGTCAGTGCCTGACAAGTGCATGTCAGTGCTTAACAAATGCATGTCAGTGCCTAACAAATGCATGTCAGTGCCTAACAAGTGCATGCCTTGTAATTTTGCACCAAATTTAAGCATTTGTGAATTTTTCCTTATCTATTGTATAGATATAAATATAATATGGTATGATCTTTGCTAAAATATTATTAAAGAATCTTAGGTTTAGGAAAAATATTATATACGGTTACTTTCCAAATTAGTATTACCCTTGCAGTATCTCACGTTTTTCATCTTTCCCATTAGTTTACCTTGGGTTACAGCCCCAATTTCAGCAATGAATTGTAGGCCCTGCATTACCGTTAAGTAATGTAATTATAGTCTCAGTGGGACGTGTACGTCCAATATTGGATCATAGCCGAGTTGGCTCTGAAAACACCGACACTCAACAATAACTCACGCTCCATTATATATAATTGTACGGCCCTGCATTACCGTTAAGTAATGTAATTATAGTCTCAGTGGGACGTGTACGTCCAATATTGGATCATAGCCGAGTTGGCTCTGAAAACACCGACACTCAACAATAACTCACGCTCCATTATATATAATTGTACGGCCCTGCATTACCGTTAAGTAATGTAATTATAGTCTCAGTGGGACGTGTACGTCCAATATTGGATCATAGCCGACTTGGCTCTGAAAACACCGACACTCAACAATAACTCACCGCTCCATTATATATAATTGTACGGCCCTGCATTACCGTTAAGTAATGTAATTATAGTCTCAGTGGGACGTGTACGTCCAATATTGGATCATAGCCGAGTTGGCTCTGAAAACACCGACACTCAGCAATAACTCACGTTCCATTATATATAATTGTACGGCCCTGCATTACCGTTAAGTAATGTAATTATAGTCTCAGTGGGACGTGTACGTCCAATATTGGATCATAGCCGAGTTGGCTCTGAAAACACCGACACTCAACAATAACTCACGCTCCATTATATATAATTGTTACTGGCCCTGCATTACCGTTAAGTAATGTAATTATAGTCTCAGTGGGACGTGTACGTCCAATATTGGATCATAGCCGAGTTGGCTCTGAAACAACCGACACTCAACAATAACTCACGCTCCATTATATATAATTGTACGGCCCTGCATTACCGTTAAGTAATGTAATTATAGTCTCAGTGGGACGTGTACGTCCAATATTGGATTATAGCTGAGTTGGCTCTGAAAACACCGACACTCAACAATAACTCACGCTCCATTATATATAATTGTACGGCCCTGCGTTACCATTAGGTAATGTAAATTATAGTCTCAGTGGGGGACGTGTACGTCCAATATTGGATCATAGCCGAGTTGGCTCTGAAAACACCGACACTCAACAATAACTCACGCTCCATTATATATAATTGTACGGCCCCTGCATTACCGTTAAGTAATGTAATTATAGTCTCAGTGGGACGTGTACGTCCAATATTGGATCATAGCCGAGTTGGCTCTGAAAACACCGACACTCAACAATAACTCACGCTCCATTATATATAAATTGTACGGCTCTGCATTACCGTTAAGTAATGTAATTATAGTCTCAGTGGGACGTGTACGTCCAATATTGGACCATAGCCGAGTTGGCTCTGAAAACACCGACACTCAACAATAACTCACGCTCATTATATATATAATTGTACGGCCCTGCATTACCGATAAGTAATGTAATTATAGTCTCAGTGGGACGTGTACGTCCAATATTGGATCATAGCCGAGTTGGCTCTGAAAACACCGACACTCAACAATAACTCACGCTTCCATTATATATAATTGTACGGCTCTGCATTACCGCTAAGTAATGTAAATTATAGTCTCAGTGGGACGTGTACGTCCAATATTGGATCATAGCCGAGTTGGCTCTGAAAACACCAACACTCAACAATAACTCACGCTCCGTTATATATAATTGTACGGCCCTGCATTACCGTTAAGTAATGTAATTATAGTCTCAGTGGGGGACGTGTACGTCCAATATTGGATCATAGCCGAGTTGGCTCTGAAAACACCGACACTTAACAATAACTCACGCTCCATTATATATAATTGTACGGCCCTGCATTACCGTTAAGTAATGTAATTATAGTCCTTAGTGGGACGTGTACGTCCAATATTGGATCATAGCCGAGTTGGCTCTGAAAACACCGACACTCAACAATAACTCACGCTCCATTATATATAATTGTACGGCCCTGCATTACCGTCAGTAATGTAATTATAGTCTCAGTGGGGACGTGTACGTCCAATATTGGATCATAGCCGAGTTGGCTCTGAAAACACCGACACTCAACAATAACTCACGCTCCATTATATATAATTGTACGGCTCTGCATTACCGTTAAGTAATGTAATTATAGTCTCCAGTGGGACGTGTACGTCCAATATTGGACCATAGCCGAGTTGGCTCTGAAAAACACCGACACTCAACAATAACTCACGCTCATTAATATATAATTGTACGGCCCTGCATTACCGTAAATAATGTAAATTATAGTCTCAGTGGGACGTGTACGTCCAATATTGGATCATAGCCGAGTTGGCTCTGAAAAAAACCGACACTCAACAATAACTCACGCTCCATTATATATAATTATACGGCTCTGCATTACCGCTAAGTAATGTAATTATAGTCTCAGTGGGGACGTGTACGTCCAATATTGGATCATAGCCGAGTTGGCTCTGAAAACACCGACACTCAACAATAACTCACGCTCCATTATATATAATTGTACGGCCTTCATTACCGTTAAGTAATGTAATTATAGTCTCAGTGGGACGTGTACGTCCAATATTGGATCATAGCCGAGTTGGCTCTGAAAACACCGACACTCAACAATAACTCACGCTCCATTATATATAATTGTACGGCCCTGCATTACCGTTAAGTAATGTAATTATAGTCTCAGTGGGACGTGTACGTCCAATATTGGATCATAGCCGAGTTGGCTCTGAAAACACCGACACTCAACAATAACTCACGCTCCATTATATATAATTGTACGGCCCTGCATTACCGTCAAGTAATGTAATTATAGTCTCAGTGGGACGTGTACGTCCAATATTGGATCATAGCCGAGTTGGCTCTGAAAACACCGACACTCAACAATAACTCACGCTCCATTATATATAATTGTACGGCCCTGCATTACCGTTAAGTAATGTAATTATAGTCTCAGTGGGACGTGTTCGTCCAATATTGGATCATAGCCGAGTTGGCTCTGAAAACACCGACACTCAACAATAACTCACGCTCCATTATATATAATTGTACGGCCCTGCATTACCGTTAAGTAATGTAATTATAGTCTCAGTGGGACGTGTACGTCCAATATTGGATTATAGCTGAGTTGGCTCTGAAAACACCGACACTCAACAATAACTTACGCTCCATTAAATATAATTGTACGGCCCTGCATTACCATTAGGTAATGTAATTATAGTCTCAGTGGGACGTGTACGTCCAATATTGGATCATAGCCGAGTTGGCTCTGAAAACACCGACACTCAACAATAACTCACGCTCCATTATATATAATTGTACGGCCCTGCATTACCGTTAAGTAATGTAATTATAGTCTCAGTGGGACGTGTACGTCCAATATTGGATCATAGCCGAGTTGGCTCTGAAAACACCGACACTCAACAATAACTCACGCTCCATTATATATAATTGTACGGCTCTCCATTACCATTAAGTAATGTAATTATAGTCTCAGTGGGACGTGTACGTCCAATATTGGATCATAGCCGAGTTGGCTCTGAAAACACCGACACTCAACAATAACTCACGCTCCATTATATATAATTGTACGGCTCTGCATTACGTTAAGTAATGTAATTATAGTCTCAGTGGGACGTGTACGTCCAATATTGGATCATAGCCGAGTTGGCTCTGAAAACACCGACACTCAACAATAACTCACGCTCCGTTATACAGGGTGTCAATTAAGTCTGGGACCTCTTTTTTAATTTTTGAACCATAATAGAAAGAAATACAAAAGTTCACACGTGTTTACTGGTGATAGTATCGCACACATTAGCCCAATTACCGACCGGATAATCCCTTTAGGGGATGGTCCACAAGGAGTCAGACGAAATTCTTAAATAGCAGCATAGTTTGGTATCAAATTAAAGATCTTACTTAGCAGAGTACAATGCCGCAAACCGGACTTCAAAAGGTGGATTTATTCAGTAGTTATAGCTATTTGAATATTAAAACAATTGAACAATGTAAATTATTAAGTATTACAAGTAAGTACCAATTTGTAAGTACCTGTGATCATAGTAATTGTTCAAAATGTTTCCCTCCCACCATCTGTACATCATTGTATTAAGTTTCCCACGATTATAAGAATTATGACATATAATTGATATACAGTAAACTACACGTATTTTAACCAATTATATAGTACATAAGTAATTAGTTATAAGTATTATTATATTTATTCTAATGTTATGCAAATTTATATAATACAAATACGTTTTCTATAAATACAAAACAAGTAACTAAAAATACTTACCAAATAGACAAAATTCTTCCCGACATAAATAAATCACGATACGATTAAATACAATAAGTAATACGATACTTTATGACTAAATAAGCAAAATTAATTTTACAACCTTGTTTTCATAGCACACTCTTACATTATCTAATGCTCCGGTAATATGTAAATATAAGTGAAACAATTGGTTAATTTGGAAAATAATTTACCCGTAAAAGAGTTACGTCGTCTAATGGAATCGTGACGAAATTCTTTGGAAAAGTTTTCTGTACGACGTTGACAGCAGATGTTCATGGAATGTAGAAAGTTTGTATGGAAATGTCTAGCAATTACTTTCAAACAGTTTTTTTTATTTAAGCAATTAAAACAAGGTAGTGCTAAGCCATGCTACATGTCCTGTAACAGGTTTCGGTAAATATGATAAATTTACATGTTAATATATTGCTTATTGTCCTCAATATTCCCTGCGGACTAGTGGCAGGGAGAAAACCAGATGTAAACTTAAATAAGAAAACATTGCGCTCAGCCAGTTTTCATGTTTGAGATATTCCCCGCTATAGAACTCATTTTTATCTAAACAGAAATTATGTTTTGCTAAATTTACAGTTTATTGGTGAAATATTGCTCAGGATATCTTGCCCCATGATATATTTACATTTTTAATCATTGAGATAGGTGTCATAGTTATGTTAAAATAAATATAAAGTTCCTGTGTGCTGGGATTACACCAGTGTGCTGAAATAACACCTTGTCACCGATTTTACCAATGGATTTACAACATATAATTTTTTCTTTAAAAAATCTTTTTAAAAACCTTACTTTTACAAATCTCCTATGATTAATACTCAATTTGTCCCAATTTATTTATTCTAATATTTTCTCGTTTCCTTAATAGTTACCCATATGAGCAATATACAAATATTCACTAGCGATCAGCTAAATTCCATTTATGTCATGCAAAATCATCGAATTCAATCATTCCTGTATAGAAGAAAAACTTCGTGAAAGAGTTTTAAGCTTATAGATCGTTTTATAAAATAGTGGGGGACAGATAAATACCACATTTATACAGTGCCTTTGCTAATACTCAGGAAGTAAATACTGTTTTAATATTTCCCATTATGTATTAAACGGTAGATAATGTTTTTATCTAATTTAAAATAATATGGTGCTATAGGTTTAAAATGTTTATCACACTCATTCTTATCTCGTGTTTTTTTATAAACCTGTCTTTGTTCAAAACGTGTTAAGCCAATAAATACGACCATAAAAATAATTAACATTTCATGTTTTAACACTTTTTTATAACCATCCTCCAGTTATAGGTTTTATCCACTAAAACTTGTAGGTCTGAAAATCGATTACTCTTCGCGATAAATTCCTTTATCGATTTCAATAAAAATCTGGATGAGTGCTTAAAGAATATAAATTAGCTATCTGCCACCTTACATCTACAGTTAAATGGACACCTGAATGAATTTTGTGTGTTCATATTTAAATAGTTACCCTGTTAGTTATTAACCTATTCCACCTCCTTCGCTATCGAGCCGCGTATTTGAGTTGTCTCTGACAAATGTAACTTTCTTTCTTCCTCATGGCAATATATATTGGGCTTTAAGTTTTTATATTACTTTAAATTATAATATGTTAATTAGTATCATTCGTCCAGTGATTTACCTAATATGTCACTATCATAATTGCTAATAAAAAATTTTGAAATCTCCCAAATATATAAAATAAATCTACGTAAAACTATGTAATAATTATATAGACAAATGCATACACGTGTATACAGTAATTATTGAGAAATGGAGTTTCATTGAGTTTAATTTTGTTGTAATCTAATAAAGTTTTTACTGTTTTATATATTAGTTGCTTCCTTGATAATAATATGTCGCTAAACTAGTTGACAGAATGTTTTTTCACAGGACTAGAAGAAACTTTGCATATATTCGCGGTGCAGTGCCTAGTCGTCTAAACTTAACTCT
The DNA here is from genome assembly GCF_021130785.1 of Homalodisca vitripennis. Classification (NCBI taxonomy): domain Eukaryota; kingdom Metazoa; phylum Arthropoda; class Insecta; order Hemiptera; family Cicadellidae; genus Homalodisca; species Homalodisca vitripennis. Next base: position 2,837,407 of record NC_060209.1, read on the forward strand.
TAATTGTTTTGGGTAATTTGTAAAGAGCCGTTTGTAACAATAATATAACGACTACTTTTTTACAAAATAACAGGTTTATATACTTCGCAGCTATCAAATATTAATATTTGAAGCTCCAGAAGCATGTTTTCAGGACTAATCCTAAGTCATGGTCCGTAAAATCAAAGTAATTCAATTATAATTTTTTAAGCATTTGATGTTTTAAAAGTCCCCAAAAACTAAGCCCAATATCAGAACAAATTCTACTGGCTTCCCCATTTATATGATCGTGCCACAGATGTCGTCTTCAAAACGCCGGCAATTCATTGAAAGAGAATATGCTTGTTTTTAAACGTTTACTTTATCTTCGATAATAAGTTTTTCGTTAGAGAGGTATTAATTTCAAAGGTATTAGCAATTCACAATAAATTATCTTATTCAACTATTTTTGAAAGTCTTTAGTCTGTACAGAATTTTGATTGAGTAACAAAATAATTTGGAATAACAAATAAATTAAACATTATTTGGTAACATCAATCATTGATAACAAAAAGGGTAGAGTCAGTTAGCATCAAATCCGCCAGGGTCTAAAGTTTATAATTAAACCTCAAGTCACTCATAGAATGATAAATTTTGAGGAAGAATGAACTATGTTTTTTTTGTTGGATTTAGAAAAGCTACTCTCAGACAAAGAAAACCCATATTTCTTTCAAGCTGCACAGCAGAACTTTAAGATGGCACAACCATTTCAGATTACAAAATATTTTAAGAGGAATTAGAGTTATATAATGACCATATGACATATATTAAGAATTTAAACAGAATTTCCCTCTTACACCTAAAGTACATAGTAAGTAGGTAGGACTCTCCCCTAGGTCGTAATAGGCTTTTCAGTACTACTTATGAGTGTATTTTCTTCATCAGGACAAGGTAAACTCAACTATGTCAACAAGATTTGGACCTAAGTAGATTTCCGAGAACTAGATAATCGAACGTATATATAATTTGATAAAGGCAATATGGCAAGCTGAACTGTGACATAGTAGGTGTGTGTGTGTGTGTGTGTGTGTGTGTGTGTGTGTGTGTGTGTGTGTGTGTGTGTGTGTGTGTGTGTGTGTGTGTGTGTGTACTTCGTCAGAACAACAAGGCTAACTCTACTATAGTACTGGAAATACCTTAGACCTAAAATATATGACAAGGACTGAAAATATACGCTTTTTGACCGAAGTAAGTTTCCGAGACCTGTGTGATCTGAGATTTGTTTTCTTGATCGGGATGACAAGGCAGATTCGGCTGTGATGTTACAGGTATATAATCTATTAGAACCAGAAATGCTCCTACACGTACCAAACATGATATAATAATTAAGTTCAACTCTGATACTCTTTACCACGAACTTATATAATATCTACATGATGTATGCCTATTTACGTTTTCAAATTTTTATAGGACTCCCATCATATTACATCATAATTGCTTTTACTAAGTAATATAAGGACTTTGGTTCTAAGATTGCGTGCGAAGCGTCGGGTAACAGCTAGTATAAACATAAACATTTCTATGGAGTGCATGATACGGAAGATACAATTCGAACATTTATAACAAAATTCGTTTTATGTAAATGAATAGAGAACTGTATAGTCCCAACTGTTACAAGTGCAATAATAGAGGAGAAATTATTAATAAAAGTTTAGTTTGTAGAGATTGTAATTTAATTTTGCATGAAAGATCTAAAACACAGAAACGTCGAAATAAATTAACAAATTTGAATAATCTGCTTATAAAATTGGAAAATTGAGGTGAAAACAAACACAATTCGTTACAGAATTTAGAAAAAAGAATAAACATATTTACTTATCTGTAAGAAAAATTGAAGAAATCAATGCGCTTTTCAAAGAATAATTTTTGTTTGTAGGTATCAATACACGCATTTATTATGAAAAGATATTACCTGTTTTTTTTTCATTATCTAGATGGTGAAATTGTTTATGTTTTAAAACTGAAATCCTCGATGATTTTATAGTACACTTGGAAAAGATAAATAATGAACCTGGTGAAGTTAAGAAATTTTCCCACTTTCGCTCGACTTCTCAAGCGAAAGTTAGCAAATTTAATTATTTCCATATATGAATTTTTCTATGTTAATGGAGTTTTGAAAGAGATGAATGAATTAGGCGATCTACACTATAAAGAATATAAGAAGTTGAATGAATTAATAGAAAATAAAAAAATATAGAATTTAGAATTTGGAGAAAATTAATGATAAATGTGGGTTTACAATCATTGCAGAATTAGAAGAATTCAAAGTGCATTTGACTAATAGATTTTTAAACAATTTTGATGAAAAAAATTAAAGAACCGAATAAAAAAGATAAATTAAACTTGATTTTTACTGGAAATAAGACGATAAAAAAATAAAGAATGTGTTACAATTAACATTGTAGGATAAAAATGTTTCATTAAGATTTCGAATATTTTCGTTAAAACAGCTTCAGAAATTAGAAGCAAACATCTCTAGATTTGGTTAATTTAATTCGTGATTTACTGTTAGATTTCTCAGACTTATTTATGGTACATTAGACAAGAATTTACATTGAGATTCTGTTCGCACCCAAGAGTGCGCTATAACCGTCATATTACTATCCCAAATTCCCTGGAAACGTTTACCCAGGTTTTTAATGTGTATTTTAGCTCCAGTTAACCTTCCTTTTTATTGCAGCGTCCGGTACCTGACGCTGTCTCAGAATTGATTCCTGCAATCTGGAGTCATATTCGACTGAAGAGATCAACGAAATACGGCGATGAAGAAGCTCAAAACAAACCTTTTCATCATTTCGACATCTGACAAACCTACGCATAGGTAAAGTGGCAGGCTTATTCTCTCACCAGGTGCGCAACTGGGTACGCCACATTGTTCTAAGCAAGGTGGAGCAACCGAGTTTCTATACATAGCGTAGAAACCGGCTGCAATAAACAGGAAGGTAAACTTCAACATTAAAAATTTAATGAGTCCTTCCTACCATAGTTACCCCGATTATTGTGTTTTTAAATTCAGCTATCAAAATTCATGCTATTTAATTTCAACAATGTTTGTTAACTTTACAATCTTGTTTGAATTAAATTTTAGTTACTTCACTTTACATAAATGAAATACATAACTTTTTTACAATTCGAATTTTAGTATTATTGTTAAGTGGATCATACAAGTTACCTGTTGTGTGTACATAAACACAATTTCTATAATACTTGCGTAATAAAGTACTCCTACTTACATAGTAGCATCGACGATGTTTATGAGCATCGCAGCGGGGAGCCAAGACAACAACACCGCAATATTGAGCCCGAGCCCTCTCATTCACCCCCTGCTGCTCTCACGCTCCAGACACCCTCAAAACACTCAAATGTCGCACAAATGGTTGAGTGCTTCCGACAGAAGACTCACTTAAGCTCTGTCAGTCGTGATTTATACAACCACTTTACTGTCACGCTGATGCTGTAAATTATAACAATATTGTCGGATGTCCCTTAAACCTACATCGGTTGGGTTACATACATTTAAGCAAACATTTTTCATGTATTTTTAACAACTATGTACTAGTTGTTGAAAAAAATTACGTGAAAAAATATATTTATGTGTACATTTATATATATATATATATATATATATATATATATATATATATATATATATATATATATTAAGAAATGTTGAGATATAACTTATTATGGATTATTTGGTCAATGAACATTATGTTAGATACAAAAATATAAGTATTTAACGTATTTACAGTTTTTGCGTTGAACATAATTTAAACTTTTAATTTCCCCTACATCAAATTCCGATCATAACGTAACCGATATAACTCTTCAGAATTGTAATAATTATTATATCAATACTTGTACTTCAAATAAATCTTATAAAGTGTCAACAATAAAATATGTGGGTGTTGTGTTTAATTATTGAATGAAATGGATATAACATATTCTTTTAATAAAGCAAAAAATATATTTGCTTTTGGGAAGTAAAACTAGAGTCTTATTTTAAAGAAAACTGTAAAAATTTACCATGTTTATGTTTTATCTATGTTTTCCTGTGACATTATAGCTTGGAGAGAGTTCTTATACTTCACATCGTAAAGTTCAGAAATTTAAACTGAAAGCGGGTTTCGGGAAGCATAGAAAATGTCTGATTTATTTTTTCCACAAACTTGATGTATACCTATTACAAAGTTGTAATTAAAGTCGTATTTATTCATATTTAAAAACATTAGGCTAAATTGTTTGCATAGTTAGACATTTTCACAACAAAATATGAAAATAAAGAAGGAATGAACTCACCAACTCGTCATTCGCTAAAAGCAAACTGTTTAAATCTAGCACATATAATTTACATCGTAATTATTCTTTCGTTTGAAATTTCAAGCTGTTTAATTTTCACTCTGTTGAAGTTTTCGATAAAAAATTAAAAGGGTTGTTGATTCAGAACGGAGGAGGTCGTGTCACATATCTCTGTTTACTACAGATGGACATAAATTAACAAATTGCTTTTCCTACACATTTAGTTAACTTTCATTATTATGGTTGTTTTCAGAATTAAATTCTCTTCAATCTGTATTAGTAAAAACAATTTGTTTATTGGTCATTTAACAATATATTTGGACATTGTTTTTTAGAATTTAATTTAAAACCAATTCCTACACTATTAACAATAGTTATTCACACATGTGATTTGTATGCTACTTAATTTGAACTTATGTGACCAATTTTGAATGCAGATTAAAAATTTAAATTACAACAAATGATTTTAAATCCAATTAGTTTAAAACTTGATTATCTAAACTTTTAACAATAGTTATTCACACATACAAACACAACCTTTTGATTTGTATGCTACTTAGGTTATGCGACCAATATAATCACTTCGTTCAATAAATTTTCAAAATTAGTTCAATAACTTCAATAAATAACTATAGTTTTTTATGTACTTCAAACATCTTCAATCTCTATTAACGTTATATTAAAACTAGCACTCACACAATAATTACACGATGTTACAAAACAACACACATCCCTGTATTTGATAGCAGCACAAACTGTCAGTAAAACCTGGAATTAAAATAGAAAACATTTGAAACTGTGATCGTAGCGCCTTCTGCTGGATCCAATGTAAAACATTCCAAGATGGTCCACCCATTTAGGAGGAGTTCAGCTCCATGCACACGCACACAAGAGATATAAATATAAAGATAATGAAATTCGTTAGTTTAGATAGGCTAATTAGAAATATCGATAATTTGATTGCGATATTGGCCGCTTATTATAATTCAGCCTTTAAATAACTATAATCTAATTCGGTTCGTCATTTTAGTAGTTTAGATAGGCTATTCAGAAATATCAATAATTCGATTGTCATGGTGGCCGCGTATTATACTTCAGCCTTTACATAACTATAAACTATTTCGGATAGTAGTTTAGATAGGCTATTCAAAAATATCAATAATTCGATTGTGATGGAGGCCACTTATTATACTTCAGGCCTATCAGAAATCTAATTTGTTTGTGTATTCTCCTGAAGAATTTACAAAAAATATTGTACATTTAATGGTATTACGAAAAATTAAGTTGTAAATTGAAAAATATACCTGTTATAATATAGTTTGTTTCAACTTTTTTACCTTCAGATTAAGTAAGTTTTCATTTAAAACATCCTCTACATTTCACATCACTCATGTTATACTCACACACTATCGGTTGGTCGAAGAGTGATTAAATGTACATGTAATGAAGTTAGATATTGTAATAACTTTTTAATAGACATTTTTATCAAAACAACCCAGATTGTTACAGATTAATCAAAGTTTAAAATTTTCGAATTAAAGACGTGTGTACAGGACAACGTCTGTCGTGTCTTCTAGTATATATATGTACAGGATGAGTGGCTCTTGGTGTGAAACATTTTTTATTTAATTTTTGGGTCATAATGCAATGTAAATTTGATACAATGGTGCTTATAAAAAGTCTAACTATAAAAATTAGGTCTGAAATGAATTATTTTAAGTTTTTATAAAAAACCCATGCTGGTATGCGTAAATCTGATATTTCTCAGCAACGCATAGACATATGTGAGCAGACTACATCATTTTTTATTTTTTACAAAAATTTAAATTACAACAAATGATTTTAAATCCAATTAGTTTAAAACTTGAATATCTAAACCTTTAACAATAGTTATTCACACATAGAAACACAACCTTTTGATTTGTATGCTACGTAGGTTATTTGAGGTTATGCGACCAATATGCTCACTTCATTAAATTTGCAAAATAAGTTCAATAACTTCAATAAATAACTATAGTTTTTTATGCACTTCAAACATCTTCAATCTTTATTAATGTATTATTACAATTAGCACTTAGCACAATAATTACACGATGTTACAAAACAACACACAAATTTGATAGCTGCACAAACTGTCGGGACAACCTGGAATTAAAATAGAAAAACGTTATGGCTGTGTTGTAATATTATAATATTTACATAGAACAATTGGTGAAACTTCATCTTTGCAATTTGCATTACACTACTGATCAAGCACTTTACCATAACATTTTTCTAAATTTTAAATGTAAACAATTAATGTTTCTGCCTCTTTGATGAACTTCAGCTGAAAGTATTAACAGCTGTTAAGTAACAGTTCACTTTGTATTACGTGTCGTAGCGCAGTCTAGCGGATCCAATGTAAAACACACCAAAATCAACAATTTATTATTAAAAAATTAATGAAATAAACTATTTAAATTGGTCCGAATTGAGAATCTAAACCATTCTCGGATCCACCTGAAGACTCACAAAAAGTTTCATTAAAATCGGTCCACCCGTTTAGGAGGAGTTCAGCCCCATAGACACGCACACAAGAAATATATATATATATATATATATATATATATATATATATATATACATATACATATACATATATATAATATATATATATATATATATATATATATATATATATATATATATATATATATATGTATGATAACTCATTACGTACTGGAAATGAAAGCGATTTTGATTTTGTTGAAATTACCCTGATTTGATACTGTCTCATCGCCTTTTTCTAATTTGATAACGAATGTTTTCAATTAAACTTTATTAATGTGACAAAAGTTTGCTGGACTGCAGTCCGAGTGGTGGCGCAGACGCGCACTATAACGGGTATAATAATGAGGCTATTTACATGCAACATTGTCTGTGCAAGAGGTTCCTAAATTAAGAGTAGCACCTTTTGCGAAACTCCTTTCACCTGACTGAGTCAAGTATTTGCCTGTAGCTATGCGTTTACCTGAAACCATTAAAAACATAGTCTAGCACGATATAGACAAAAGTAATTTATAATGACTGAGAAATCATTTGTTAGACAATAAATAAAACATGTTAGATAGTTATCATTTCTTAGCAAAGGTTTTCTTTGGAAAAAATTATGTTAACGAATGGGCAACAAAACCTACAAATCATTGTGAAACTGTTTATTAAAAACATTAATGGGATTAAAATCAAAATTAATAGAATAGTAATTGTTCTTTTTTAAAAGACAAATACATACCTCATTGTTATTTATAAGTATTGGAAGAATATAAACAGGCTATTTATTAATAAAACTGTCAAATGTCGAATCAGATATTTTTTGTCACTATATTGAAAAACACAAGAACCAATATTTTTTGTTTTTATTTTGTTTGGCCTTTCGACAGCAAGGCTATCTTCTACGGACACATCACGAAAGTAAATAAACAATTTAAATTAGTTTATTTTTAATAACATATAGAAAATTTGTGTTTTTAAAATAAGTTTCTCTTATGCAGCGTAGTGTGTAAAATAGAAATAAATCACCTTGCTATCGAAAAGCATTCCAAAATAAGTTATACATTTTTAATATATTGATTGAAATCAAAAATAAACAAGGCAAAACACAGTTTTCAACAACTAAGTTATTGTCATTCATGCCTAATAGAAAGACATGTGTGTTTGTATTAGTTAATATGTCCATAATTACGTGTTAATTAATTATTGCAAAACAATAACACAATATAAGACACAATAACTGTTTATTGAATACATAGTAAATAATCCATCAATATTTACGCAATATATATGAGTAGTATACTTTGGCCGTTCCTGGGACAACGCACCCGAGACCGGTTCTGGGACAAACCGTGTGAGACCGAATCTGGGACAGAAAATTGTTAGAGAGCGACTAAGAGTGTGAGTACGGGTGGTCAGAACCGCGCCGCGCGAATCACCACGCATGTCATCGCTGTCCCGCCACCGACACCACGCGTGTGTTTATTTACCACAATTGTGAGTATGTATGAGTTTGTGATTTACTGATCAGATCTAAATAGACGATGTTGTTTACATGGTTGTTCTGGAGCAGTTGGTTGTTTTGGTCTACAAGTGTGATTGTGATCTGTTGAATCTTTCGTAAACCGCTCCGAAGAGGTATGTAGTATTTTTCTTGAGGTGATTGAGATATTTTGTAGCCGTGTGGTACATTAGGGGAAAAGGAGTAGAGGATTGCTGTCTCCAAATGTTTGTGAGAGTGAACATCATGATTGACAAGACTGTTGTTGACAATATTGCAGTGTATCTCGATGACATCAACGGCTCTGAGATTCGGTGGATTCGATGCAATTACATTTTCATTTGAGCTGAAGTAAGACGATTCTTTTTGTAAGTTTGTTGCATCAGATTTTTCAAAACCTAAGAGATCACTAATGGTTTTATCCAAGTAGAATTTAATTGGAGAATTAATTGATATTTTGTCACCATCTTTAAAGATCTTGAAATCGTCAGAATTTATACTAAGATTCAACGATTGTATGTAATCTCTGAAACTCTTTTCAAGTTTTTCAATGGTCCAGTAACCACATTGAAGTATCAGTGGTTTCGGAATGAAATGTATTTCCAAATCCCAAAAATAGACTTTTGCATGTTGCAACAAGTTGTATATGTTGTTCTCAGAGTAAAATCCAACAAGAGCCATATAATACTCTACGTTCGGATCCAAGTGGATGGGGTGTTCTAGATGGAGAGTCAGTACAGACTCAGTTCCAGTTAGTTTGAGTAATGGCATGGTTGCAGCTTTTTATATGCTTATAATTCTATACAAGTTTTAGATGAAGTTGCTACCATCATGGAAGTCTTTAAAACCTCTTTCCATATATTTTTTATTTCGTTGTTGAATTTTTTCTGCATGATGTATATCTTGCCTTCTAATTCACTCAATTGAACTTTGACAACCACATCATATGGCTCCACTGCTTTGCTCACTTGACCAATTCTCTGGTGGTTTTTCAGTAGGAAGCTGCCCCATATCTTTTCACCATTTACGGTACTAGTGGGGACAATCTCGATCGCATTTATTATTTTTTCCGATTTTACCAAATGCGATTCCAATAATTTCTTGACTTCGGATAAACCTTGTGAGACTTTTGATACATCACTTGCAAGCTCAATTATCTCGTCAGGAGAAGGGTCTGAATTGGGTTGAGTTGGTATAGATCCAATTTCAATTTCGTCTCCAAATCTGTTGAAAATAAAACCACGGTTTCCATGCATTTTTATTGTTTCTTATACTACGAAGAATATGTTCCCAGTCCTCACCAGCTGAATCTCGTCGTAGAACCTCCAGGCACAGATGTCCACAGATAGGAGGATCGTCAAACCCCTGAATACGCTCTGAGTTATAAACCAACCCTTTTGGCCCCAAGTATCTGACTACTTCTATTGGAGGATTGACATCGCCATATGAATCAAAATACAATTTCTTTTCACCACGTTTCACATAACACGTCCAGTGAGTACCACCAGATGAAAGGTCACCAAGATTTACAATACCACGTTCGATATTTGTAGGTTTGTCTGGAAGTAACTGTCGCATGAAAACACCTCTAAACTCATTAATGTTTAATATACCTGCTAATTTTTCTATTTCACCAAGAGACAGCGGGAAGATCTCTTTTTTTTATTCACAGACAACAATGCATCAAGCTTCCGACCAATACGTCGTTTCAACCCTCTACCCGTAGGATCTTTTTCAATAATGGTGTCCAACTCCTCATCGACTAAACTCTTTAACCAAGGTATAAATTTTTCTCTCAGTAAAGGAGCCACCTTTCTTCTTATTAATGGAGAGATGAAACGTTTACCTCCAGGAACTGACGAATCCACCATTTCCATAATTTCCTTCAAAACCCTCCTTGTTTATTAGATACGAGTTGGTTGTAACTTAGAAGCAATTGTAAACCTTTTTTGTTCTTAACGGCTCTAGAAACGGCTTTGTGTTGCTCTCCAGAAAGAAGTATACGATCACTTCCGTGAGACAGCTGTTCATTAGATAATCTGATTACTGTAGGTTTCCGTCTTTTGTACGCTGTACGAAGCTTACGTTTTTGAGCTTCGGATAGCCGAACTGTATAATTACGCTGACTTTCCATTCTATACGCTTTCTTATATACAAAACACTTACATGAAAACAATAATTGCCGCCTACTAATGAAAAAAAAAACATTTTTATTTTACTTTTTTTGTTTTTTGTTGTTTTTTTTTATTTGTTTTTACAGGAATTTGATTATGTTTCGAGTAATGTCATATGAGAAATGTGCCTCAGATACAACGACAACATATGCTGTGGTGCCGCTGCTCCCCTGTGGAGATGCAATAGCTTTTACAAAATCTAATTCAATCTGAATGTCACTTCGAGATCTGTCTGTTGTTGGTGGATGTAGATGTGTGTTAATTACAACCAAAGGTGAGTTATCAATAAATTCTTTCAGGTTTACTAACACGTTATTGTCTCCGAAGTTTATTTTTCGGAACCCTAGGTACTGATCGTACATGACCCTGTATATACCATTAGTAATATCAAAATTCTGCAATTCCTGAGGGTACCTTTCTCCATTAATTTTCACAGACACATTTTTGATGTTGCAGCTGTCAAATCTACTAGGATCTTTTGCCTGGGTGTTTGTTCTGTTTGTCTGAAGTGCGATTATAACAAATCTAGGATTGTACACATTTCTGTAAACACTTGTAATATCGAAGCTGAACGATGAACCGAACACCCCTCTTTTGTCGATGCATTGCCATTGAAAGAAGTTGTAGACTAAAGCATCCTTGTCACTCAGATGTTTCAAACCATCAATTAACTGGATTTTGGAAGTGCTGGTATAATCGACTATGGGGACTCGTAACACAAACGACTCTATCACAATTTTCCCATCACCAGGATCCGTTGCTGTGGACCCTGCCCCTTTCCAGTGAAACAACGCATCATTATCTTCATTCCTAGTAAATGTGATTTCAAAACCTCCCTTGTACATCGGGTAACGTAGGTGGTCAAAGAACCCTAATCCTAAATGCCCAAGTGTGCCGAGTGCTTCAAACTTCCCACCTCCTGTAAACGATGATGAGAAACCACTACTTGAGAGTGTTTGTTTTTCAGTGTTACTGTAACTAACAATCCCCTTTATAGTGCTGGTGATGCCGGGGAGTTCTACTGTGTCGATCAATGTATTGTGTTTCCTCAGCTCTATTCTTGAAAACAAGAAGGCCGCGAAGTTGTCTACCAGTTTGACGGTAGAGTTAGTTTGATAATCAGATCCATCAGATTTTTGCACATACTTTCCTTGTATGTGGTACATTATGCGTGAATCATAAAATGCGTCTCCATGATCCAGTTTGAATGTTGTATTGTTGTTGGGTGCATTGAAGTTGAGCTCTGAAACTGGCATTGCAGTTCTATACTCACTTCTTGCTATACCGCTCGAAAATTCAATATACAGTTTCTCCATCACTGGTTTTACCACTGATCACTGTTCTATTATATCCTCTCTTATATATAGGGTAAAAAATATTTGCTTTCATTGCTTTATATATCTGATGGGTAGATACATCCTGAAGTTCCTAATCCCATACCGAGTTTACGTTTCAACCACATTCCTCCTGTTGTTGCTAGACCGACCATACGCTCATTCAAGTCAGCATCATCTGAGGTAACCCTCTCCCAAGCTTTCTTTTGTAATATTTTGTCCGCCTCCCACCTGTCTTCTGTGTTTTTATGATCCCTATACCATATATCATGCTTCTTACAAGCTTCATCGAGGGGATTAATTCCCTTATCTCCCCTAGCAAGTCTCTTGTCAAGCTGGGTGCCGGGCCCACAGTAGTTGTACGTATCAAGATTCCAGTTCTTGGGCGCATGTAACTCGAATGGTAACTTGTAATTGATGTCGTTCAAAAGCCCTTTACCTTCTATAACATGTTCAGGCAAAACAGACAAACATCTGACTAGGTACTTCAACCCTTTAGGTGTAGCAATTAGGTCTTCCATTTCATCGTGAAGGAAATCAACCACAGACAGTTTTTCATTATGAAAGTTGTTGTTCCCAGCTTCTTCCTGAGCTTGAATGTAGTGTAACCTGTCAATGAGGTCTTTGAAGTTCTTTATGTACTTATATTCGACCGGACTTTCATTGTAAACCTTTAACCCTGAACCAATTGTTGCCACTTTTCCATTCACCAACTCATCCCAAATAGGTTTTATCATATGTTTCCACTTTAGTCCTTTACTTGATTTGGGACGACCACTTTTGGGATTGTTTCTTTGGAAAAGCGAGTTTGTCCTCACCATCATGTCCTTGTAAGAGTTCCAGTCTTCATCGGTGTACAGATCCTTCTCTACTACATTGTTTTTCGTCAACAATCTCCAAAGACCCTCAGTCCCTTTGTATTTCTTTTGAGAGCTGACTAATATAATGTCATCATAATCAAATGTAATCGGTTCGGAACCGATCATCGGCTGCTCTAGATTTTCATCGTACCAAATACCAAACTGTTTGTCGTTGGATTTTGGAAGGTATCGGGCTCCTAGAGAACCAAGTGTTACTACTTTAGAATCCATCAACTGTTTCATCGATTGCTCTTGAGGTTGTACTTCTGGCTCATCATCGTAATCTACATCCTCAAACGTTCGACGATCTGATGCTTGAGGTTGAAATCTTACCAACTGTTTCATACGGTTTTGACTACGTATCTTTTGTGTTTCCAATTCTCTATGTTGTTGTTCCCTAATGGCTCTGGTGATTGGTTCGTACTTTTTCTCATTTTCACGAACATCTTCTAACTCTTTAAAATGGGTCTGAGCAAACTCACTTTGTAATTTCCGGTTTAACTCATCCAACTTTCTAGCTTTAGAAACAGTGAGCGGTCGATCAAGTGTTATTGATATGTTACGATTGGCAGACGTCTCATTAGCATTTGATGATATAGTATTTTTGTTTGAGAAGTTTTTTAATTCATCCTGTTCAGCACGTTTGAACTTTGCAGCCAAGACAGTCTGAATTTTTTCAAGTCGCCTTGCTTCTTTTGCATCTAGTTTATTCGCCATGTTGTATACTTATAGTAATAGATACAGCGTTATTCTTCAAATCTTTCAAGTCACGTTTACACTGGAACGTCAAATTACGTTTAGAGAACGTTAAATTACGTTTATGAACGTCAAATTACGTTTAGAGAACGTTAAATTACGTTTATGAACGTTAAATTACGTTTATACTTGAACGTCAAATTACGTTTATGAACGTCAAATTACGTTTATGAACGTTAAATTACGTTTATACTTAAACGTCAAATTACGTTTATGAACGTTAAATTACGTTTATGAACGTTAAATTACGTTTATGAACGTTAAATTACGTTTATACTTAAACGTCAAATTACGTTTATGAACGTTAAATTACGTTTATGAACGTTAAATTACGTTTATACTTGAACGTCAAATTACGTTTATATGAACGTCAAATTACGTTTATACTTGAACGTCAAATTACGTTTATACTTGAACGTCAAATTACGTTTATACTTGAACGTCAAATTACGTTTATACTTGAACGTCAAATTACGTTTATACTTAAACGTCAAATTACGTTTATACTTAAACGTCAAATTACGTTTATACTGGTACGTTGTACAGCGAAGTATTATTCAACACTTAGTTTCCTTTTTAAATTGCACATGTATTTCCTTTTTTGTGGTTTAGCTGTAGTATTAATAGATATGAATCCATGAGGTGTTTTCCAGCACTCAAAACAGAGAGCCTCAAATTGGTTGAAAGTCATGTCAGAACCTACAAAGTCCTGGAACACTCTCTTTGTATAGTACTTGTTCATTGTAAACAGACACAACAGATTAACATTGTTTCGTATGACCTGCATATCAACTCGACCATAGCTCTGACTCAGGTAGACACAAGAAATCCCTTTATGACGTCCTCTAATGAAATAGTCTTTGATTTTAGTTTGCTCTTCTAGGAGGCAGTCATCAAATACCACAAGTGAGTTTGGTTTGCAGTCATCGATAGAAATGAGATCTTGACAGGACGAATAGAAAAACGCTATTTGTCTTCTAAGGTTTTTTTCTAATCTACTGTATTGTTCACGCAGATCTACATATGCAGGTTGTTCTATTGAACGACTGAACACGTATAGATTCTTGAACGGAACTCCATCTTTGTTGTAAATGAAATTCAATAACAAGTTCGTTTTACCACTCCCAGACGGTCCTACAATAAGACACCGTAACGGTCTAGGTAAAAATTGGTCTTCGAATTTATCTTTGCAATACACTTGAATTTCCATAGTATGTTCTCTTACATACATTTACAATTTAACAGTTTTCGCATATTCTATGATGACCCCATGCTAGGGTTCGGATATTGTCTTCGAGTACGAAACGCTTGTCGTCCTTTGATGAAAGTACCACTTTATGGTGTTCTACGCTGTAGAGGTTGTGTGCTTGACTCCGAATTGTATTCATCGTTTTGTAGTGCTCGATGTTACTAAACAAACAGTCTTTATAGTTGCTAAAGGTAATTTCATTTTCAACTACAGCTTTTTTCACGCCCTTAGACCTCTTTATGAAATGGTTGTCTTCTATATTGCTCGCATACATCTTGGATCGTAGTCCTACAAACTCTCGCATGATTCGACCATTAAGTTCATCTTTCATTTTACCCAGAACTTTTTTGTTTACGTGGGGAAGCCCATATTGGTTGGGGTTGGGGTAGTCACTTGTATCAAATAATCCAATTAAATGTTTCATGTCTTCATAGAAGTTTTTCGTTTTGATGTCATATATCAGGGAATCGGTATCAGTGTACACCATTTTTATGTTAGATCCATACTTCTCTTTCATTACATTGTAGTGGAAATCATACATCAGTGTCTTTGATATGTCTAGAATACTCATACCTACGTAAATAGGTTTATTTAACAAAAGTTTTTTCTTACTAAAATGTACAGCAACTAGGTTTTCTGTAAAGATGGTTCGACTCTTAAAGTTCGGTTTGCTAACCCATCTTTCCACTAATTTTGATTTAGTACCCAAACGAATGTCCACACGATTTCTCATATTTTCCATAGTTTTTTCCAAAAACTGAGTTGTTCATTAATTTGAAAAAGTCTTTCTCAAAATCATTTTTCGCCTTTGTACGCTCCATGGTATTCAGATTAATGTACGGTTGCAACCAATTGCTTTGACTTAAACTAAGAACTCTATGAACATGTTTTAGTTTCATACCCAGACTCAAATAAAGCTTTAAATTTTTGTAGTGTACGACATACTTTTCTTTGCTGTAGAGAGTTGTCAGAAGCTTTGCCATTTTCGATCCTGGTGGGACTCTACGTTCTGGAGCGAGAGGTAGATCAGAGTGTACGTCGTGTAGTTCTTCAGGATATTCCAAATCAACTTCTAATATGTAGCCTGTGGGTGAATCGTCACTAACTTTCATTACATCGATGTCTGTACTGCTCCACTGAAAGTTTGCATATGGTAGTTTTACAGACATTGCCCACCCATACAGGTTGTTTGCATCCAAGTACATGAGGTAGTTATTTGGTTTCGATTTGTCGTAGTCTTTCATGTAAGGATTGTTTGCCTTCGCATATCGATGAGAACACTGTGAAATACCACCACGAATACCCTTTTCAACCATGAGTACCATATCGATGTCAGTCAATAGAGACAGTTCGACTTTTGTAATTTTTAGCATTGCGTTCCAAGCCAACCCAGGTGCTGTGAAATACCATGCAGGATCTAATTTGTATGTATTGAGACATACATCCCTGAAGTTTTCCATAACATCTGCAAGCAGCAAGACATCGGTTTCGTTATATAGCATTGTATATTCTTTCATGTTCTGAATGTTAAAGGCGGTCCATACATCGCACGCATGTTTGTAATCTTCATTTGTTATGTGTTGTTTATTCAGTCTATTGTAAAATTCTTCTTGACTAGGTAGTGATGTTTCACTATATTTTTCTATACTGTCCATGTAGTCGTAAGGGTACACTCCTTTTCGTAGCAATAAATTGAGGTCCTTACCATTGTAATATGTTGAGATGTGTTTGAATTGAGATCTAGTCAGATTCTTTGCCGACCTATCGAGACTTTGTGACATGAACTTGAATGAATCGATGAATCGTAGTTCAATTCCACCTTCCACACTGACCGTAAAGGAGATGTACCGCTCCTCGTTGTTGGGTATCAATGATATGCGATTTTCGAACTTACCAAACTCTTTAATGAATAGGTGAGTGTCGTAACCTGCTAAATTATGAATGAAAACAGGAATGAACCTAGGTTTTTTGAAATTGATGTTACACTTGTTGTGAGCTGCTCCTCTAAAGAAACCCGTCAAATGGTTATGGTCTCTAACACGATCATCACCAAGATAATTTCCACAGATATGACACGTAGTTGTAGATTCAAACATTTCCTGTTGCTCTTTTGTCATCAACTGCATGGGGACTATTGCTTCACTCTTGTAAAGTTCATTAATCCTTATCGACTCCTCAATCAATGATTTTACAAATTCATGTGCAGCATCTTCTCCAAAGTATTTAATCGGTGGTTTGGAAAAGCCGTCCTCTGACACCCCATACATACAGAAGGAAATGGCATTATGTTTCTGATATTTGATAGTGAACGACTGATGATTACCATTACAATCCACTTTACACGGTTGACATGTTGAAATAGGTGCTAGACAGCATTCAAAGTCTGCGTAATACACAAAGGGCACTCTCATTGAGCAATTGAAATCTTTAAATCTAATTACAGTTCCTGGCTCTGGTAGTTCCAATTTCACAGCATCGTGTGTGTTACAGTCTTCTCTATGCTTGATGAGTAAATCCTCTCTCGTAAAGTGTTGCAAACACCTATTGCATATCCACATCTTATGTCCATTTCGTGAGATCTGTGAACTAACCAAACGGGACATATCTTTGATCCAGCAGTAGTGAGTGTTTGTTTTTTCTCTGATAAACAGTAGATTAACATGTTTTTCCATCTCGTTATCAGTTATTCTCAGCGGGAATATATCGAACTTGTCATCATAAGCATAGACATTAACAGAAATGCTACTAAGTCTTTCAAACTTTGCTATATCATCAAGTTTCATGGGGCATTCGCAAGTTGCTAGTGCATGAAGCAGCTCTCGTTTGAAAGGTTCGTAATTGCTGATTCTTTCTGGATGAACCTTAACTGGATGTAAAGCTGCCAGAATAGACCACATAAAACATTTCTGATCTTCGTTTTTTACATTAATAACAGCCTTTTTGGATTGAATCTGTTTTGGTAGAACCACATAGCTGGATCCGTGAAAAGGAACGTATTGGTTGACTCTGATCTCCAAGTCTTTCACACTTTTTAGTGACCATTGAGAACCGTTTGCCTCAAACTCCTCCATCTCAACCAACATCTTAAGTTTTTCTGAGTTATAATAGTCAGACAGAGACGTTGTCGAGTAAAGAATTTCATTTTTCGTTTTAAAGTTCATGACTTGAGTCACCTCGACATCGTTTATTATTTTCTTGAATTCAGCATGATAAACCATGTTTACCTTAAGATTCTTTTCTTTTACAGCTTCCTGAAGTTTGTCAACAACGAGTGGTTTGCATATCTCAAGAAACATTTTTGGATCTTTGATCTCACGTTTGTTCATAATCACATACGTTTTCAATCTTCCCGTGAATGCCGACTGGACTTCTGATATTTCATCAAGTATTGTCTGTGACTCCTCTGGAGTACGTACCGGAACCAGATGAGGTGTTGAAGGTGATTCTGTTTCAGACAGAAGCTGTCTCTCTTCCATGGTAGGACTAATCGAATTCTCACTATTAATTGTACTAGTCGGTGTCTCACTAATAATCTTTTTCACACCTGTAGTAATCTTTTGCGGTCTAGTCGGTTTTCGGATCATCGCTTCAAGAGCTATATCGTTTGTCTTGACCTTCGGTACTTGTTTGACTTCCCTTGGTCGTTTTGGGTATTTCTTTACCAGCATGTTGATGTCTGGAGTAGGTGCCGGCAGTCTTGGTGTCAGTCTCGTAATGGGTAATATTTCACTCCTGTATCGAGGACCTTCATGAAGTGCTGACAAACGGATATGACGTTTCGATTGTTTGTGACGGTTCCAGTTGGATGACTCTATTGGTGTTTCACAAATCCAACACATTTTACTTTTAGGAGCTGGTTTGATTTCCATCTTTTTCAGACGTTCGTTATATGTCATACCATGCTGGTTTTTGGCACATTTCTGAGATTTTTGGTGCCGAGCCATGTTGGAAACCGTTATTTCCTTACTGCATTTTGGACACGGTTTCTTCTGGGGTTTTATTTGAGCACGTACATCGGTCGGACTAAGCACGTTGTATGTTGGACTCTCTGGGATATGTAGTGGTGAATGGTATACAGGACTATATGGTATATGCAGTGAATAGTCTGACTTATCCGGAACTTCAAATGGTGGTGGACCAAGTATTGATATAATTTTCGATGAATCGGGGTGTATCCTTTTTACTGGTGGTTCAAACTTTGGAGCGTCAGCTGTAGATGGACCAATTATAGCTCTAATTTTGGAATAGAAATCTGGAGTGTCTAACATAGACAAATCAAAATCAGCAATCGCGTCTTGTTCTTCAGGTCTGAGATTTGAATAGGACTCTGGCAACATAGACATATCAAAATCAGCAATCACGTTCTGGAATTGATTGTCACTCACAGCATCAGCGTAGTTTTCCAACATAGACATATCAAAATCCGGAGTTTGTCTGTCTAACGTGGACATGCATTTCTTTGTTTTTTTTATGGCGGGACATGGAGGAGTTCCTGACTTCAACACCACACCTTGAACATACTTGTTTCATCGAAGGAGGTTTTTCATTGAATCCGTTGGAAGAAGCATAAGCTGGTGGATTTGACGCTGACATACACTTCTTTGTTTTTTGGTGGCGGGATAGGTTAGATTCAGTAACCTCAGCTCCACAATTTGGACATTTCTTGACTTATGATCTTCGAAGACCGTCCGTAGCATTGAGAAATGCTGTTTGCTTGCTAGCAGGAGAAAACGCCATTATTATAGAGCTGGCTACTCTCTTACTGTATGGGTGATTGACGATGGAAAAGGATGAGGTATGGATGCACTTCTTTGTTTTTTGGTGGCGGGATAGGTTAGATGCCGTAACCTCTTCTCCACAATTCGAACATTTCTTGACTGATGATCTTCGAAGACCATCCGTAACATTGAGAAATGCTGTTTGCTTGCTAGCAGGAGAAAACACCATTATTATAGAGCTGGCTACTCTCTTATTGTATGGGCGATTGACGATGGAAAAGGATGAGGTATGGATGGATGAGAATAGGAAGAGGAGTAGGAAGAGGGTGGGTGTGTGGGATGAGTGGAAGGAAGGATGAGAGCATTATTAATACATTTGACTCTGAACTAGAACATAGTTTTTTGTAACTCTTTTTCATAAAACGATCCTATTATTTCCTCACCAGACTGGTCTGCGATTTTGTAGGTAACAGGGCAAGTTTTGTTGACAGCCACAATCCGAAAAATTTCTCTTGTCCAATTTCTGCGGTATTTATTTCCAAATACATCTTTCTTTATAGTAATTCTTACACGGTCTCCAACCGAAAGTCTGGGTCTGAATACTAGACATCGTCCAGTGTTTGCGTACATGTTTCTTAAAGTTTGTTCATTGCTTGAATTCACTTCTGATGGGCTCATCTTTATAGTGCTATGAAATTTACTGTTATAACTTACAAAAAGAATCGTCTTACTTCAGCTCAAATGAAAATGTAATTGCATCGAATCCACCGAATCTCAGAGCCGTTGATGTCATCGAGATACACTGCAATATTGTCAACAACAGTCTTGTCAATCATGATGTTCACTCTCACAAACATTTGGAGACAGCAATCCTCTACTCCTTTTCCCCTAATGTACCACACGGCTACAAAATATCTCAATCACCTCAAGAAAAACACTACATACCTCTTCGGAGCGGTTTACGAAAGATTCAACAGATCACAATCACACTTGTAGACCAAAACAACCAACTGCTCCAGAACAACCATGTAAACAACATCGTCTATTTAGATCTGATCAGTAAATCACAAACTCATAAATACTTACAATTGTGGTAAATAAACACACGCGTGGTGTCGGTGGCGGGACAGCGATGACATGCGTGGTGATTCGCGCGGCGGGGTTCTGACCACCCGTACTCACACTCTTAGTCGCTCTCTAACAATTTTCTGTCCCAGATTCGGTCTCACACGGTTTGTCCCAGAACCGGTCTCGGGTGCGTTGTCCCAGGAACGGCCAAAGTATACTACTTATATGCATTGTAATAAAATATTTAAATTACGAATTGTGAAATAAAAATGAAAATATGAAAGCAGATATACTACAATTTGTAAGTAATGTAGTTTCGAAATCTGAACACCACTTCACTGATAATTTGTTATTGGCTTGAATCTCATGATTTTACTACTGCATGATTAAACTCAAACTTTAATTTCGTTAAATATGTTTCATTGAAACATCCGATAAAAAATATTTGCCGATCATGTCTTGTAGTAAACTTTATTGGCTTTATTAAGAGAAAAATATTTCAATATAACGGAATTACTAATAAGTCTTTTCCTTTTCCATAAGATATTTTTCACACTTCTTAGAAAGTGCTTTCATTACTTCTCCGCTCGTGATGTCTGCACTTCACAACTCTATTAAAAATTGAATACCGTTACATATAACGTTATACAATTATGAAGTTTCTTTAGTATAATTCGTTTACATTATTACTGTTATAAAATCATTCTTAACAAAATCCAGCCCAATTTCGGACAGTGACATATTGATATTCATTTTAGTTATCAACGATGAACGTGCAAGAAAATACATTTTAAT
The DNA here is from genome assembly GCF_021130785.1 of Homalodisca vitripennis. Taxonomy (NCBI): domain Eukaryota; kingdom Metazoa; phylum Arthropoda; class Insecta; order Hemiptera; family Cicadellidae; genus Homalodisca; species Homalodisca vitripennis. The sequence goes on from NC_060209.1 coordinate 2,858,708, forward strand.
TTCAAATTCATATGGATCTAATTAATTTATTATATACAATACAAATGTTATACACTATATGTGTTGGCGTCGTATCATATTAAACACTATATAGCTGTTTTAATATTAAAAAGTAAACGTTAGAGATAGCGTCCATGATTTTTAAAATAATTTTAAGGTAAGTTATAAATTTTATCTCACACATAGCAAAATTGTTTTAAAGCATGTACACAGTAAATTAAATCACTTAACTTTTTATACTTTATAACAATAACAAAGTATTTCCTTACTTTTTAAAAGTATTAATCCTTATACATATGAAATACCTTCTACAATGCTATTCTCAGTTCCACTTCAATTGAGATATCATTATTATTAATAAAATTGTCACTCTTCTCACATACGTGTTAAATATTCTAGCATTACAGCACTGCACACCCGGAACATTCAACACATCTATGCAAATAAAATTATTAATCCTTTTACATGCGAGATAGCTTGTAAAATGCTATTCTCAGTTCCACATCAATTGAGATATCATTATTATCTATAACATTGTCACTCTTCTCACTGACGTGTTAAATATACTAGCATTACAGCACTGCACACTCGGAACATTCAACACATCTATGCAAATAAAATTATAATTCCTTATACATGCGAGATAGCTTGTACAATGCTATTCTCAGTTCCAGTTCAATTGAGATATCATTATTATTAATAAAATTATCACTCTTCTCACTTACGTGTTAAATATTCTAGCATTACAGCACTGCACATTCGGAACATTCAACACATCTATGCAAATAAAATTATTAATCCTTTTACATGCGAGATAGCTTGTACAATGGTATTCTCAGTTCCAGTTCAATTGAGATATCATTATTATTAATAAAATTGTCACTCTTCTCACTTACGTGTTAAATATTCTAGCATTAAAGCACTGCACACTCGGAACATTCAACACATCTATGCAAATAAAATTATTAATCCTTATACATGCGAGATAGCTTGTACAATGCTATTCTCAGTTCCAGTTCAATTGAGATATCATTATTATTAATAAAATTGTCACTCTTCTCACTTACGTGTTAAATATTCTAGCATTACAGCACTGCACACTCGGAACATTCAACACATCTATGCAAATAAAATTATTAATCCTTATACATGCGAGATAGCTTGTACAATGCTATTCTCAGTTCCAGTTCAATTGAGATATCATTATTATTAATAAAATTGTCACTCTTCTCACTTACGTGTTAAATATTCTAGCATTACAGCACTGCACACTCGGAACATTCAACACATCTATGCAAATACAAATATTAATCCTTATACATGCGAGATAGTTCCAGTTCAATTGAGATATCAACATTACCAATAAATTTGTCACTCTCCCCGTTTATTTGTTAAATATTCATGCAGTACATCACTGCATACTCGGTACATCACATCTATGAAAATAAAATTAATTTATATTGTCTACTTATATCATTTCCTCTGAAAAGTTTCAAAACTGTGAAAATACTGAAATAATCATCATCTCTGTGCTAAGAGTAAATATGTTGCAAATATAATAAAATTATTTGAAAGAGTTCTTAATTAAAATACAGGTTTTTTAATAATTGAAATACTTGTGTACAAAAGTAACAATACCTTAAACATGGTTGTGTGGAAAAGCTGAGAATCTAAACTTAGATTCTAAACTTAGCTACTTGTGTTCTTAGCACACCGGAGAATTGGGTCCACGAGTTAATTAAACTTATGACTTGGTTACTAGTTTCTACCGGCATGGAAATTAAATCAAGATCTACGTTTTTAAATTTTTCCCATTTAACTATAGGCCTACACGCTGAAATCTTACATCTATTCTACTTTAAATGCAATGCATAGATAAATTACAATGGTCTTTCTCTGTATTAAATAGAGGGATAGAGCGATTAAAAGAGTGAAAGTGCCGAAATGGGATGAAATTTAAATAATTTATGAAGCTTGAAGTACAGGCTAGAAATCTAAAGAAGAAGAAACATAATTACAAGGACAATTAATTATTTCCTACAGACCAAACCTTGTTACTGTTTATATATATTTTTTATTCCGTATTTCAAAGATATCTGAAGTATTATCTAACGCTATTACCCTGGCAGAAAAGATTTTGGAATATTTTTATTTCCGTCAGAAAATGTTTAGCAGAAATATCTGCAAGGTACTATAAGTTTTCTTTTTAGTTAATTTAATACATGTTATGCTTGTCATAACAAAAATAAGGTATCATAACACAAAATATTTAATTTATCTCTTTTTATTTTGAAATTAAATACTATCAATTAAGGATATTGATGCATTAAGAATTCAGTACTTAGTGGCTATGAAGTGCATCATACATCATTAGTGTCACCTAAGATAATATACAGTATTAACTAGCTAGGCCGTAACAAACATTTCGAAATTAAATACTATCAATTAAGGATATTGATGCATTAAGAATTCAGTACTTAGTGGCTATGAAGTGCATCATACATCATTAGTGTCACCTAAGATAATATACAGTATCAACTAGCTGGGCCGTAACTTGCCTGTTCAACAAACATTTAGAAATGAAATGTTATCAATTAAGGATATTGATGCATTAAGAATTCAGTACTTAGTGGCTATGAAGTGCATCATACATCATTAGTGTCACCTAAGATAATATACAGTATCAACTAGCTGGGCCGTAACTTGCCTGTTCAACAAAGATTTCGAAATATACATTATATTCAGCAAAAGATTATAAGGGTTTAAAAAAAAAAACAAATAATTGGGTGTAACGCTGTAGAGAAGTATCCAAATTGTGGAAGTTATATTCGTTATGAGACCAGGACAAGAAACAATTAAAATATATGAGTAATAGATTTAACTGTATTTATTAATGGAAAAACTATTTAACTTTTAAACTTAATATGTATTTATTGATTTATAGTAACATGAATAAACAAGAAATAATAATTTGTTGTTACAAATCATAACCAAATACCACACACAAGAAGAGTAATAAAATAGAATGAGTTGAATTGAACAACGATGTATAAGTAATAAAATTAAAAAATAAAGGTAGTGGTTCAGTTTAACAGATCACTAATACTATAGTAAAAAACTAATTCCAAATAACAATAAACAAATAAGAATAAATAAAAAAACACATTGTATAGCTTATGGATGAGCACAAAGGAAAAATAACTTCAGACGTAAGACAAAAGAAATACATAGAATGAAAAGGTCAAATACAAATCACAACATAAATTATCACAACATTGCAGACCTTACGTAAGGAGTCGTGAAGAAACCTATATCACAATCACTGCGCTGATGATGCGAATATCAAGGTACATTACTCTTCTTGTAAATTAAATATGTAGAGCTAATCCTATCATAAGGCCACATCGTCTAGCGACAAAACAGTGAACAGTATAACATGTACTTTTCCCTTTTCTCGCCAGTTGAATCGTCATACGCCATAGGTGAAAAAGAAACAGGTCATTGTTACACGTAGAATAAATCGTCAAAGCCTTCTTTGTCACAACTCAGCAAATATCGCTAAGAAGTTGAAAAAGTCAAAAGTATACATTTGAACAAATTAAATAAATCAAGTTGTTTACAGTTTAATGTTTTAACTATTATTTAAGTTGTAAATTAATTATCTAAATAATATTTATTTCATACAATATAATATATATTTCTGTTTACCAATTGCAGGTATTTTTACACTTGAATAGTCTTCCCTTAAACTAATTTTTGTTACCAGGAAAATTCAAGTTAGAAATAAAATTCTTTTTTAGAATATTCAAAGGTTAAATTGTGACTTAACCGAGTACAGGAAATTCACCACTACACGTGAACGTTACACAAGCAAATTTGATTACCAAAGATTTTATAGATTTTTTCTTTCTTAAAGTTACAAAACTAAACTCTTTTCCGCTCCTTGCAACAATTACTAATGAACATCTAAAAAAATTTAGAAATTATTAAAAATGAGTATTATAGTAATCTATCAGGATTTTTAATAACTAATCTGACGTGATTTAACACTCTTTAAATCTCTTTTGAAAAATAAAATAATAACCTTTGAACCCGTGCAGTGTAACTAGCGATACGTGATTTAGGATTCAGATCACTAATCGGTGGGAACAGATTGCAGCTAACCATAAACCTGTATAAAGTAACGAGTCTGGACATCCTGATAGTGGCTGACAAATCACTCCTCTATGACGTGCTTCCACATTCACTCAGATAACTCTGGCTACTGCTACAGCTATGATTCATTCTGGGCAGTAAAACTAGCGATACGTGATTTAGGATTCAGGTCACTATAATGCGGTGGGAACAGATTGCAGCTAACCATAAACCTGTATAAAGTAACGAGTCTGGACATCCTGATAGTGGCTGACACATCACTCCTCTATGACGTGCTTCCACATTCACTCAGATAACTCTGGCTACTGCTACAGCTATGACTCATTCTGGGCAGTAAAACTAGCGATACGTGATTTAGGATTCAGGTCACTATAATGCGGTGGGAACAGATTGCAGCTAACCATAAACCTGTATAAAGTAACGAGTCTGGACATCCTGATAGTGGCTGACACATCACTCCTCTATGACGTGCTTCCACATTCACTCAGATAACTCTGGCTACTGCTACAGCTATGACTCATTCTGTGCAGTAAAACTAGCGTTACGTGATTTTGCATTCAGGTCACTAAAATGCGGTGGGAACAGATTGCAGCTAACCATAAACCTGTATAAAGTAACGAGCCTGGACATCCTGATAGTGGCTGACACATCACTCCTCTATGACGTGCTTCCACATTCACTCAGATAACTCTGGCTACTGCTAGAGCTACGGTTCATTCTGTGCTGTAGAGCTACTAATAGCGGCAATCGTTCACGCAGAGGAGTATACTATATTAATAGTGTTTTTTACAAAAAAAAATATATATATTATCCATGTTTACACATTATTAATATCCTCCTATTTCTGAATCATTAAAATGTCTAAATATAAATTTTTGTAAATGAAGTAAAAGCAATATTGAGGGATGTAAATGAAACACAAAGTTACAATGTATCAGAATTTTAAATTTTAACTATATAACACCCATTACCGTCGTTTAATGAGACAAAAAAATCAGTAACACTACGTTTCGAGATCTGCAATCTGATCTCCTCTTCAGGTAAATAACTTACCTAACACATAATTATAAACGGGATAAAATAAAGAAATCATAACAGAGCTTTGTGACACGCCTAAGGTAGAAATCGCAATTATCATGTTGTGTGTCAACCTCACTAACTCTAAAACAATTTACTTAATAAACAACTAAACACATTACTAATTATTAAAACTGAACTACAGAATACATGTCATAATACGTCTGCATTCATTGATCAACCGACTACAGCTGACCAAAGGCCAATAGCAAACGGCGATCGTCACGGCAGAAACACGATGGTGGCAATGTAAAGGAAGGGAGACAGGAATTGGCATTTTTTCTTATTGGCTCATGCTAGATGAAATACTTAAAACCATACTCCACATTGGTTTATTACGAATATCTAATCTTTTAGATACTTTTGGTTTTCCTTTTAGTCCATTTTTTAGTATTGGCAACTAAAGCGGCTTAATCTACACTGATGGTCGACTGATTGGTTGGTCTGCCAATTTAATGTATGTTGCCTCTAAAAATTTAGTTCCCGTTGTATTAATTTGGCTTCATTCCAGTTCATACGATGGTCTTCAGAGTGTGCAGTTTCCAACTTTTCTATGAAACCCTTTCTCTAGTGTTCTTTGTGTTCTTTTATCCTTACGTTTAATGGCCTTTTTGTGACGCCTATGAATTCCCTATCGAAACTACATTTTACTCTGCAAGCACAGTTTTTTTAATCTTGTGTGCCATTTTTTTGTTTTGTTTATATGGGAATTAGTCTAATAGTATTTATGTTTTAAACCCAGATCTAATGTTGTACTTCCTACCTACTTTTCTAATTTCCCCCGATAATCCCGGGACGTAAGGGATTGACATTAAAGCAAATGTATCACTATTTTGTTTTTCTGACTCAGGAATGATTTTTCTGGTTCGTTTGCACTTATTAATGACTAATTTTGGGTACCTTCTGCGTCCAAGATCCGATTAAATTTTCTTTAATTCATTTATTAATCCATCTTTATCTGAGCATAACGTCTTTGCTCTATGAAATAACGAGTAGGCCACTCCTTCTTTGATAGATTTTTGATGGTTTGATTGATAATTTAAATATTTTCCTGTTTGTGTTGTCTTAAGAACATCCCTATTTCATACACATCCAAATAAAGAAACTTGTTTTGGACACGTCCATTTTGAGGCGAATGGAAGAGGAAATACTATTAATGTGATTCAATAACTCATTCAATTCAGTGTCTCCTTGAGGGAAAATAACCCATACATCGGGAACTAATTTTTTCGACGAAGAACTTAACGAACAAGACTTGTTAAAAAAGTAATATAAACGTGATACGACGATGATGACACATATGATCTAGAAATACACGGCCACAGACAGGCATATAGTACGCGCCATAAGAGGGTAGTTACATCCAACATTATTCGTACAGCCCGTACTCCAATAATGAAACATATTAAATGATACGTCTTTTATATAAGGTTATTATCACCAAATAATACTTGCATGTAATGCGAAAATGATCTCACGTACATTCTAGAACTGCATGGCCGCAGACAGGCGTGTACTAGCAGCACTAATGAGGTTAGTGTCTTGCATTATTTTATGTACAGACCGTCCTCCATTAATGAAACACATTTTACATGACTTCTCTTATATTACCTTATTATCTCTTTTTCCGACTTACAAGTAAATGCGATAATAGTGTGTCGTGTGTTCTGGTACTATATGGTCGTAGAGAAGCGTGTAATGGTCGCACAAATAAGGCTATTTGCATGCAAAATTGTTTGTACAGGCTGCCCTTCCATGATGAAACATGTGACTTCTTTTATATGAGCTTATTATCACCGCGTACTACGTAAATGTAAATGCGACGATGGTGAGTCGTATGCACTGGAACTTCGTACTTGGCCGCAGACAGGTGTGTAATGGACGTGCTAATGAGGCTATTTACATGTCATCGTCTGTACAGACTGTCCTTCAATGATGAAACATGTGACTTCTTTTATATGAGCTTATTATCACCGCGTACTACGTAAATGTAAATGCGACGATGGTGAGTCGTATGCACTGGAACTTCGTACTTGGCCGCAGACAGGTGTGTAATGGACGTGCTAATGAGGCTATTTACATGTCATCGTCTGTACAGACCGTCCTTCAATAGTTACCAATTAAGGCTTAGGCTATTTTATAACCGCCTGTTATCAAAATAGAATATTAATGTACTTCTAAAACTATGTCTTTCAAGTTGTTCTCTCAAAATTTAAAATGTTAATTTTTTATATTAAGAATGATATAACAATGTGTTTAATTTTTGACGGGTTGCATTTCCTACTAAAAAACGGCAAATCTATGTTATACTTCGGTATTTATTTTGTTGAAAAAGTTTTTTTAGGTAGTTCTTCAGTAAGGAAATCGTGAGAAAATGCTCATTTTTTATTAAATATAAAAAATTCCGTATATATTGTTACCTCTATAAATATTTTATTTCTTTTTCAACTATATTAGTTGTATCAAAATGTTATATAATTCTTCCGATGCTCTAACTCACGGACAAAGTCATCACTAACTTTGAAACATCCTGATGTCTCGGGCATTAGAAATTTGCACACGTTTGGTTTATGACAGGTAAAAACTGACGCATTTTGATAACTATCAAGTTTCCAACGGGCTGTTTTTAATGACGATTTCTGGAAAAGTCTCATATTGTTTTTCACCTTCTCACCAACAAAGAACAATGTAATATGCTAATATACTGCCCTATACTCTCAATAAGCAAATTAAAAAATTGTTCACAATTATTAAATACGCAGAAGCGGCTGATATAGAGCTGTAACCTCTAGAAGAGCTATATTTAGTTTTAAAATTCTATAGTTCAATAGTGTCTTAGAAAAAATAAATCCGTGCTGTCATATGAACTGTGGCAGTGTCAATATTTTGACATGTCGCAGATTGCAATAACTGTATGTAGTCGCTTTTTGAACGAACACAATTTCCATATGTATATTTTCTTGATAAGGGCAAAACTGTAAACGCTACTAGAGTACCAAGTTACTCCTGTGCGCCAGTGAGACAATGAAACTATCACTTCAACTATTTATAGGTGACTCTGATGTCGAAACGATGTTAAGTTTCGTTGTTCTTGGCTCCTTCGTAACCGACTTTCTTTACATCTCTTCAGACAAAAATATGGCTCCAGATTCTAAGGGTCAAGTCTGAGACATCATCAGATGCCAGGCGCTGCAATAAAAGGAAAGTGAACTGTGAATAAATTTCACATGTAATTTGAATCAACCCTTCACACCGTAGCCACGTTATATTATGTAGTCACGTAAACATCTACTAGGTTACAATGACTGATAAGAGATACTTTTTTCCGAAGAGAACTTTTCAGACCTATGTGAGAATTTGAATATTTTCTTGATCGCGATAACAAACAAAACGTTAAGGCTCGAAAATTTTGAGCTTTAAACTGGTTTCTTCTCCAATTATAAATAATTGTCTGCCCTATTGGAATATCTTCCAGTGACCATCATTTACCTCCAAGGAAGTCGTGTCGTTTAAAATAGGTATTCCTATTTAATGCCTGTTATTCAATATAGAATCTGGAAACTTGCTCCTTATTCAATTGAAACAGAAAAGAAATAATTTAAACATCCGTTATTTATATTTAAATGTTCACTATACGTAAAAATAATTTACCTTTAAAAATTTAGAAAACTTTTATTAATAATAAAGTAATTGTTTTAGTTTTTAACTAAGGGCGTTGTATATAGTATTTACTCGAAATTATTCATCAAATAAATCATTTTCATCACACAATTAGAAAGTTCACAAACGCTAAAAAAGATACTTTAAGATAATGACCACGTGATCCACATGGATATCTCAGGGACAAAAAATATTTGCTAGTTCAGAAATAACTGCAGATTTAATTAATTATTGTGTTCACTCTACTATTGGATATCAAAAGTTATTACTTAGATATGTAAAGTTATAATTTTACTTTTTTATTTTGGAATTGCTTATTTCTTTAAATTCTTGATTCAATTTGAACATTAAAGAGGAATATTTAGGTTACTATAAAACTATTTTATCATTCTGAATTAATTTGGTGATATTTAATTTTAGACCAAATTTGTACAAACTATTAAATATTACAGTCACATATCGTGAATTTATAATAATTTAAATGTTAAAAACACATTATTAAAATTACAAATATAAAAAACCTTTTCAAAGATAATTTTTACTTAATAAGACTAAACTTAGGTTTACTGGAAAGTTTGTTGAAGAATGTTTTAATTAAGGTTTTGCCACATTCTAAAGAGTTTTAATGAAATTCCAGGTTGTATTTGAACTGATTCTAATAGTAAATTCTCCAGTCATCTTTGATCTTCATATATTTCAAGCTATTGATTTTAAAGTTTAACGAATTAGAGCTAAGGTTCGCTTTCGTAATAAATATCTTAAAGATTATATTTCTGTTTCGGTTCTTCATTAAAACGTGTAAACTTTAAGCCCAAATGCATATTCCCTTACGTTTATTTTACAACAATATTTTACAATAAACGGACCCCTATAGTAGAATTCTTGTTCTCGTACAACTCTTTGACGATATGGTGTTATTATAACGCAATATGAAGTCAATTCAATGTATATGCTAATATATACACTTAAAAACGTGTATTTATTTTTCATCATAGAAAACTTAATTATAATATTTTGCGCCTAACATTCATGGTATGACAAAGATTAATTTCTGCCTGCTTATGTCTGGATGGGTGTATCGCGAAAACCAATTTATATATGAAACTTTCCATAACGTTTTATTTGTTAATAGCCATAATCGAGTTTGATAATGGTTCACATCTTTCCATATTATGTCGTTCATTCTTATCCCTGACTATCCTGTTATCCCTAGACTGTTAGGCGACATTTCGTCTGATGTACTCCTAGCCTGTATTCTTTATGGTTACCGAACACCACTTACTACAATAATACATCGTAATGTCACTTTATGCCCATCAATAATGTTTGTTAGAACATTTAAAAAAAGGATATTACTTAAAAATAACTCAGATTTCATATTATTAGAATGTTTATGAGTTGTTTTCAAATAAATTATATGTTATACAAGCCCGAATGGTTGATTCAGCCATCTCGGAGAAGTTTTTCAAAAGGTTTTACTCATAATTCACGAACCTCTTGTACAGACAATGTTGCATATAAATAGCCTCATTAGAATTCCCATTATGTCGCATGTCCGCGCCAACATTTGGTTTGTAGTTCACCCAACCATAAGAACTTTGATTGTATTCCTCTCTTACCTTATACCATTACTAAATTAGTAATAGTTTCGCTGAAGGTATTCACAAAATTTTAATTGGGCGTGCTCTAGATTTTAAGATATCTTATCATTTATAGTGTTTTAAAACTTGGTTCCATAATAATATGACTATTTTGAAATAAAAATGGTGAATTCCTACATATACATAATAAACAAAACAAATAATAAATGAATGCAGTTGATCTTCGTTGGCAGATGTTGCAAAACGAGATAATGAGCGTTAAATAGGCACTTTTGGTTAAGCAAATGTAATAATCCTATGATTTTGTATGGCAATTATTAATGCATATAATTTAATAGTAAATGAAATATATAGCAAAAACGTTTAATAAGATGCAAATATATTAAATTCAAAAATATGTAAGACTCACAAATAAATACATCTGAACGTATCCAAATTTTAACAATAAGAAATTTTTGATTCCTCGCCTACATCAGAGCTTGGTTCTACAGATTTCGAACTTTGTAATAGCATCTATATAAAATCTCAGAATTCATTTAAACTGAAACACTTTGGGAGTAAAAACGTTAAAAAACATCACTCATTCGTCAGATACAATAGAAATTATTCAAAATATTATGAATACAATATATTTACAAATGTTTTCATCTCATAGTTAAGAAAAGATGAAGTGTTAACAACCTAAACATTAGTTAATATTTTATGCAGATAAGAACATGCATTTTTGTGCGTCTGTTTTATTTTTAAATAAAGCTAAATTTCAATACCTATTATTAATTTTTTTCCTAAGTAATTCACATGAATCTTTTCAGAATAAAATTTTCTACAAATCTGTTTAAGAAAAAAATGACCTTTATTTAACATTTATGGAAGTAATCTTACGTTAAACACAAAAATGTGTTATTTCTTTTCACCAATTCTTGTGTTTTACGTAAGATATCTCTGAAAGTATTGCATTTACAGCTCTGGGACGAATTTTAATAAATTTGTCAGATATAAAAACATAAAAAAATCGTATTTGTATCTTTGTAACTACCTTTACCATTTTTATACGGCCTGACTTCACCAAGGGTTCTGAAATCCGGGCGAAATCTTTCGCTAGGCGTAACTCGCTAACGAAGCGTTTCCGGGCATATGGTTATATGAACTTTTTTACTTGTTTTTAGCTATAGAATAAGCTCCCGAGAGATTGCCGTTTAGTTTTGAATCACTCTATATATGAATATGGGGTTTCTAGACCACTTTTGGAGCCGACCGAAAATCAATGGAAAATACTGTTTAAAGGACAATAAACGAATCTGTAAAATCAAGCAGTAAATCACGAATGAAAAATAACTGAATCTATAGCTGTTTGCTTCTACTTTCTTAAGCTGTTTTAATGTTAAATCTCCTTAGAATCAATGTAATATCTTCGAAATCTTAATCTTTATTCTACAAAGTTAATTGTAACACATTCTTTGTCTTTTATTGTCTTTTTCCCAGTAACAATGAAGTGTAATTTATCATTTTTATTCAATTCTTTAATCTTTTTTTTTCATCCAAAACAGTACAAAATCTATTTGGCAAATGTACTTTGAAATCTTCCAATTCTGCTATGATTGTAAGCTCGAATTTATCTTTCATTTTATCCAATGTCACAATTTTATATTTCTTATTTTCTTCTAAATCACTTAATTTCTTATATTCTTTAAATCTTAGTTCACCAACGTCGTTTAATTCCTTTAGTAGCTCCATTTATATAGGAAAAATTTTAATTATAGATTTTTTAAATTCCAGTTTTATAGTGATTATCACTATACTAATTTGAATTTAGAAAATCTCTAATTAAATTTTTTTCTATTTAAATGACCAAAGAAAAAATAACATGTCATTTACAAATCATTTTATACAAGATGGTCGAATATTGAATGAAATTAAAGAAAGACAGCCAAATGACGAAGACGAGATTTTTAAAATATTGTTTGGAAAAAGCATATTCCCTTACGAAATTATCGATAGTATTGAACTTGATTACACAGAAGAGCTGAAAATTTAAGATTTCTAATCACTTTTGACAGATGAGAGCATATCTGAGAAAGATTTTCAACATTATTTAAATGTATGGAACAAATTAAAAGTGAAGAATCTAGGAAATTACTTTGATTTGTACAATATCCAAGATGTACTATTGCTCACTGATATATTTGAAAATTTCAGAAATATTTGCTTAAATTGCTATAAACTTGATCCGGCATATTATCTGACTGCTCCAAGTCTCGCATGGGACGCTATGCTAAAGTTAACGAAAATCGAGCTTCAGCTGATACACGATTATGATATGTATTTGATGATTGAAAAAGACATTCGTGGAGGCATTTCTCAATGTATTAAGCGATATGTGAAAGCAAATAACAAATATTTGAAAGATTTCGATAAGACAAAGCATGAAAATTATTGTTGAAACAACCTTTATGGTTGGGCTTTATCACAAAATTTACCATATGGCGATATTTAGTAGATGGATCCGAAAACTTACACAACTGCAGAATGGCAAGAAACAATTTTAGAACTCACTGGAGAAGAAGATTATGGCTATATTCACGAAGTTGATCTAGAATATCCAACGAATTTACATGAAAATCACAAGGATTTGCCTCTTGCTCCTGAACATTTTAACAAGAAACTTTGCACAATTTTTCTAGATAAAACTGAATAGGTTGTTCAATCAAGAAATTTGAAATTCTATCCGGAACGGAATGGTGTTAAAATATGTGAATAGAGTTATTGCATTTGACCTGAAGCCTTTTATGAAAGAATATATTGATTTTAACACAAACATGAAAACCAAAGCTACAAGTGACTTTGAGAAGGACTTTTACAAGCTGATGAACAACTCAGTTTTTGGAAAATCTATGGAAAATGTACGAAATAGATGCGATAGAATTTTCGATGAAACAAGCTAAGATAACAAACTTCAAATGCTTTAATATCTTTGATAACAACTGCATTGCGAGTCACATGTATAAACAAAAGGTTAAATTTAACAAACCGATCTACATAGGATTTTCAGTTCTTTACCTATCAAAATTGTTAACTTACGAGTTTTATTACGACAAACTTAAGAAATATGATCCAGATTTCAATCTGTGTTACATGGATACAGACAGCTATTTCCTAGAAAGGAAACGAGATCCTTATAAGATTATTAAAGAAAATATTAATGACTTTGATACGAGCGATTATCCAAAAGATAACGAATGTTTCACTACTAAAAATAAGAAGGTAATAGGGAAATTCAAAGATGAGTTAAATAGTGAAGTTTTAGAAGAATTTTGTGGATTGAGATGGAAAATGTACTCGTACAAATATCTAGACAAAAATCCAGTAAGATGTAAAGGAATTAAGAGAAGCGTTGTAAATAAAACAATAAATATTGAAAACTTGAAGAGATGTTTGTTCGAAGATAAAGAAGAATTTAGGGAGATGAAAGTAATCAAAAGCTACAAACATGAGTTATACACCGTTACTATAAACAAGTTAGATTTGTCACAAATGTAAAAAGAAATCTAAAATCAAGATTCTAAGATTGTACAAACTCAAAACGGGTTGTATAGAATTGCAGCAAAATGTTCAAAATGTAAGTCAAATAAGAGTAAATTTATAAAGAATCCTTAAGAAAAACAAGTGAAGAAAGAATTGAAGAACAAAGAGGAAATAGAAATTGAAGCTAGAGAAATTACCTGTACGAAATTAATTTAAAAAGAGAAAAATTATAACATTAGCAATTGATGATTTATGGGCAGCAGATTTAGTTATAATGTCTAATTATTCGGATCAAAATGATGGATTTAAGTATATGTTAAATGTTATTAATACTTTCTCAAAATATGCTTGGTCAAGAGTGATTTAAAGAAAAAATGGCAAGGATGTTTCAAAAGCTTTCGAAGATATAGTAAAAGATGCGATAAAGATCAATCATAAACCTCCAAATCTTCTTCATACAGATGAGGGTTTAGAGTTTAAAAATAAAGAATTTAATGATGTTTTGAGGAAATAAAACATTAAGATTTAACATACTGAAAACGAAAAGAAATCAAGTATTGTAGAGATATAACAGAACTCAAAATGAGAGAATGAAAGTAATTTTTGAGATTAATAAAAACTTTAAATGGATTGATATTCTTTAAAAAATAGTCACAAATTATAATAATGCAGAAAAGGAGTTATTAGAGACAGTTTTCAAGTATATTCCACCAGAAATTCACATGAAAACTAAATTTAAAGTCAATGATCATGTAAGAATTTTTATTAAAAAACAAACATTTTCGAACAAATATAAGAACAATTGGTCAAGAGAAATCTTTGTGATTTATCAAATTAATAACACAGATCCTGTAACTTATAGTATAAAAGATTTAAATAATGAGCAAAATAACTGGAAGTTTTTACGAATATGAATTGAGAAAGTCAAAGCTATAAAAAATTTGTCTATATAAATGGAGGCCCAAATGAAATGTTCCATCTGTCAAGAATTTAAAGATTTATCGAAGTTTTCTCAAGATAAGACTAGAAAAGATGGATTCAACTTTTATTGTAAGGATTGTCATAGTAAATATGAGAGAGATTTATACGATAAAATAGAAAAATTAAGGTTAGAAGAGAACAAATTTTGCGGTTGTAAAGAAATTAAGGATATTTCCAAATTTTACGATTGGCATTATAGTAAAGATAGAAACAGGCATATTGTAAAGATTGTGCTATAAGAACTATTCGCAAAAGGCAAAAGAAACCAACTCTTTGCGAGTGTGGACGAATCATTCAATGGTTACCTTATCTTCAAAAACATTTACAAACACAATATCATAATTCGTGAGTTTAGTAAAATTTATTAACATTTTCATCGTGCAATTTAGATATGTTATAAATCAGTCGAGATTCAGTCATACATTTGGTAAAATGATTTACGTTGTATAAAATATTTAAAGATTCTTTCATTTTATTACAAACATTTTTAATATTTGGATCACCATGTCTTAACAAAATTTCCATTTCTGGGTAATCAATTTCAAGTTCTTTCAATCTTTTTGGTATTTCTCCTTTTTGAGCTCTGATATCGTAATAAGGATATTCCCACATGGTATTCTTCTTAATTAGCACAAAAACATGGTGTTTTTTCTTATCAAAATCCTTACATACCATATCTATCTTTATTAATTCCATTCGCAATTCTTGATTCTCTATTTTTAATTTTTGATTTTATATCTCTTTTAATTGTGTTTTATTTTCATCTCTCAGCTCTTTAATTTCGTTTCGTAATTTATATTCACCATATTTTCTAATAGAGGGTAAAACTTCTTTAGTAATCCACTTTTTAAATAATTTTGCTTTTTCTTTATTTGATCTTAAAATTAAGGAATATAGACCTGATTCATTAATGAAAATTGTGTTTTCTTCAATATTTTCTGTGGGGGTATTTATACCCCCGCAGAATGTTTTAATAAAATACTGAATTTATCATCTTTATCAACATTATTTATAATTGCTGGTTTCGTAACTTGATATTCTAAAATTTCTGCAAGATCTTTCGCCTTAAATCAAAACTCATTATTTTCGGCAACAATCGTAAATATATGTTTGTTATCAAATCTAAGTTGATTATTGAGTAGATCCACAACTGACTCCATTTAGATAGAAATAAAATTTAACAAGCAATTTTTATTTTGAGTATAAAGGTCGATTCATTAATGAAAACAGTGTTCGGATGTAATTTTTGTGAGCAGAACGATTCGTTCCCCTTAGCAAAATGTATATTTTCGAGTCTTTTTAAAGGGGCTATAAATAGCCTCTTTGTTTTTTTAAGTAAGAATATTGAATTTTATCATCATCAAGATTTAATAAGATTCTCTCAACAGTCTTAAATATATTGTTCTTTTACTCTCATTATTCAATAAATTTCCTTCAGAGTCTTGAATATTCAGAACGATATTTGAATTCTTTTTATATTTTTTGTAATTGGAATATAATCGATTTCATTCGGTTTTTCACTGATTTTTTATCCATAAGCAACATTTGGGTAAAATGTGTACAATATTTCCGATTCTTTGTGTAGATGTTCGGTATGATTTTCGAAACTAGGTTCAACGAGATTAAAATGTACTTCAATTAAATCGAACGGTCTAAATTTTGGCGTTTTATTTCCTAAATATACTTGATTTGGCTCAATAGTTTCTTGAACAAACCCTAATAAATCTACTATAATTGCTGAAAACATTATTATTACTGGTTATTTTTTTAGAATTTCGGTAAAGATATAATTTTTTTGCATTTCAAATTAGTTTTCGTCAAAGTTTAAAAATTTATCTTATTGTTTGAATGTTTTCAGATAATTTATAAAGGAATTTTTTATTTGATCGAAGGTATAATATCCTTTGTTTAAACCATAGTATTTTGTTATGTTTTTCTCACTAAATCCTATACAATAAGGAGAACTTTCACTAATACTTATTACAAAATTATCGGAATAAAACCACTGAAACCGATAAAATAATTTGATTCTTCGCCTAAATGAATAGGGTGTTCTAAGTTTAAAACTAATTTAGAGCTTTCTGAAGTCAACTTGAACAGTATCATTTTCGTTATTTAAATGGAGAAATTTTTTAAGCAAAAAGATCAGATAAAACTTCAAACGTTTGAAGAAATAAGAAAAGTCAACCAATCAGATTGTTAATTGTTGGTTCAAGTGGATGTGGAAAAACAACTTTATTATTGAATTTCATCTAGAGTAGATTAATTCCCTATTCAAATTTATATGTTTTTAGTAAATCTTTAGAACAATATGAATACAAAAAATTATAACAAAGATTTGAAAATATTGAGAAAAACTTAAGCAAAAAATATCACATTTTTATAATGCTTCTGAGGACATAGTTCCATTAAGCGAATGTAAACCAAATTCTTTAATCGTTTTCAATGATTGTATTTTAGAAAATAAAGACGTTATTAAGGAATATTTCGTAATGTCACGTCATAAAAATATCTCTTGCATTTATCTTTCTCAATGCTTTTCAAAGGTTGATAAACAAGTTATAAGAAATAATTAGAATATGGTTTGTGTTTTTAAGCAAGACGATCAAAATTCGAAGAAAAATCACAAAGATTATGCGGGATCTGATATGAGTTTTAACCACTTTAATGAATTATGTGATAAAATTTGGAAAGAAGACTATGGATTTTTAACTATTAATCTAACTTTGAAGCCTAAAAATGGTAAATAATTGAATAAATTTTCTAATATAAACGTGTAATAATCTCATAGGTTTTTTACGTTTCACTTTCACTTTCACGTTTCAAAATTTTTCTAATTAAATGGCGAACGTAACTTCTGAAGAAGCGAAAAAACTTGATCAAATCGAAAAGAAATTAATCAAAGAATTTAAAGAACAGATTAGAATAGATGAAAAAGAACAAGAATTTCTTCAAAAAATTAATCAACCTGTAACTTCTGCAATTAAAAATGTTGAAGGTAAAATTGAAAATGTTTAAAATAAAAATAAAAATATGATGGATTTAGTTCCAGTTGTACGACAATTTGCCGATATTTCAATTCCCGAATCTGAAGAGCTTGAATTGCCAAAACTACCATCTTCTACACCATTTAGACCCCGAATCATTGAAGATTCTACAATAGTTGAACCAATACGTCCTGGGACAACGGATATAATAATTTGTGAAATTGGTAAAAAAATTCCTTCCTAGAGCAAAAAATGATAAATTTGGTTTGTATTGGGATAGAAAAAAGAAAAGTTTTATGATTGGAAATTTACCCGTGAATTTTGAACGTTGGATTTTGGATTGTGGAGATTATTAACAGACAATGATGTTCCAAAAGACGTTTTCTATTCTGAAGAAGATTTGAAAAAGTATACAGAAATTTTATGGAAGTCTGATTCAATTTACAAAAATAATTATTGATCCATCCACTAAGAAACCTAAGTCAAGTAGAGGTAAAAAATATATGAATTTAATTAATGGAATTTAGGAAAATAAAGATCAAATCGAAGGATCAGGTGTGAGAAAATACAGTGATAATAAGATTGAATACAGATATATCGACGATTTAACAAAACTTGATGGAATTATTAATTATATTTATGCTCAAGAAAAGGCTGGAAATAACAATGTTTTGAACGAAAAGAAAGTAATTAAAGATTATATTTCGAACAAAATTGATGAAATGATTGAAAACCCTGATGGAATAAAATATTTAAAACTAATTTTGCCTCAAATTTCTCCAATTTTGATTGAATGTAGTGGAGTTTTGAATGATTTTATCAACAATTACCTTTCGAATTACACGTACCAGGCTATCAATATCTGGGACCAGGCACGAAGCTTGTTAAAAGAATGAAAAGAGGAGATTCGTGTATTAATAAATTAGATAAGGCCGCAAGGGAACACGATATATTTTATGCAAATCATAGAGACACAAATTCCAGATATATAGCGGATAACATTTGGCAAGATAAAGCAATGGATAGATTTTTGTCTAAAGATGCTAGTTTAGGTGAAAGATTTGTTGCACTTCTAACAGCTGGAGCAATGTTTTTGAAGAGAAAATTAGGAATGGGTATCGAAGAGAACTTGAAATTTTAGCTATATAAAAGGAGGTGAACGTAAATTTCAGTAAAACTCAGAAAGAGAAAATAAAATCCGCTTTTAAGAAGAAAATACCTGTTAGTATTCAATTTAAAATAGATCAACTAAAAAAAGGCGAAGATAAGATATATTTATTAAATAGACAATATGAAACTCGAAAAACATAAGAAAATCAATAAAGGAACCAGAATGAATTTTCTTAAAATCAGTTGAAAGAACTTAAAAAAGGGCTTTTAAAAGATTTTTTTAGATTTTGGAGAAAATATTCTAGTTGTTAAAAATGTTGTTCCTTATGTTCGTAAAGCTGATCCAATCGTTAAAAAAGACGTGATTCCTATTGTTCCGAAACATTTTAAATTGGTTAGATAAAGAGTTAGAAGATGTTACAGGATCTGGATTAGATGAACAAACTTTGAATTACGTGAAATCAAACATTTAAAAAAAATTGAAATCAATCCATTAACATTCGGGAATTTGAAGAAATCTACAAAAATATTAAACATTTTAGAGGAATTTTTATGCGTGATACATTACCTGAAAAAGTAAAGAAATTTGAATGTGGAATTGTGAATTTAGACTCGATTATGGGAAGTGGAACGCATTGGATTTGCTGTTATAAAATTGATAAGAATTCATATTATTTTGATTCGAATGGAAGAATTGAGGACAAACCACCGAGGGAATTGATAAAATATTTGAAAAAAAACAAACCTTTATTATAATGATTCTCAAATTCAAAACTATAAAGATCCCCCAATTTGTGGTCATTTATGTGTTTTTGTTTTGAATGAGTTGACTGATGGTAAAGATTTTAAGAAGTTGTTAACAAATTATTACTTAATAAATAAGGATTCACAAAATATTTTTGATGTATTTGGAACAAAAATTAAACAGAAAGTATTCTAAATGTAAATAATAGTTTGAATTTTCATAGTTTGAGAAATGAGTTAGATAACAAGTTAGAAAATTTGTTGCAGAACTTTCTAGAATCAGATGTTTGCTGTCGAGATTGAAGATTTTAAAGCAGAATATGATCATACTTGAAAATTTCATGAGTTCTAATGAAGTAGCTGATAAAATAAAAACATTGAAAAAAGAATTTGAATATGGTGCAAAAAATATTTACCAATTTAATGTCTCATATCGAAAAAGCTGATAAATATACTGAAGCGATCAAAGTTAAAAATAATTATGTTAGTTTGGCTAATAAAAAAAAGAATTGTCGGTGTTCGACCTGGTATTGACAAACATGATGTTGTTGTTACAGAACAAATTTTAAAACCTCTAAAATTATCAGAAAACATCGATATTGTTGATTTACATGATCGTATGTTAAAAATGCCTTAGATTTTAAAGGAAAAAGACTTAGCAGCGTTAGTAAGGGAATTTATCCATTTGATGTTATCGTAAAAGAGCAATTAGATGATCATATTAAAATGTTTGATGAACTGAAACAAAATTATGAGAATCATAAACAACATGTTAAAGATTTTACAACAGAGGTCTATGACAAGTTAGAAGCCAGAAATAGAAGATCAGTAGACGATGTTGGTGAAATTAATGAAAAAGTTATAAAACTTGCGCAAGAATTTAAACCATATCAAAATAATGTTAGTGAAACAGTTATAAAAATTCAGGAAATTAATGTTAGTGAAACAGTTATAAAAATTCAGGAAGATTTTCATACATATCAAGGTTATGTTCGTGAGAAAATAAATAGTAATGATGAATTACTTGAAAGAATAGATGATAAACATTCTTTACAACTTGAGAAAGTAAATAAAGTACAAGAAAACTTTAATAAATTTAAAGAATATATTAATAAAACTTTTGAAAATATTGATAAAAGATTTAACGGATTAGGCGGCTATGATGACTGTTTTTCCTTATATAAATGACGCTCATATATTGTGTGAGATGTAAAGAAAAAACTGCAACAAATTATATAAAATATTATGCAAACATCAATGGAGTTAAGAGAATTTCTGGAAAATGTGCTGAATGTAACACTAAAAAGAGCCAATTTATAAAAACTTGATTTTGAAATTTTTTCTTAATGAATAGAGATGGCAGGACATTACAGTGCTTTCGATCTTTTTATAATGCTACACGAAAGAGATTTGAAAAAAAGAACATTGGGATGATATTTTTCAAAAATGTGAATTATCCGAAGATATGATGCGATTGTACATTAATAAGTTAAATTGGTATAACATTGCAAAATATCAAATTATGTCCCCAGAATTCATTAAAGAAAATATACATTATCAATTGAAAGAACACATGTCTGTTATTTGCATTTATCAACATTCGAGCACAGGATGTTTGGAAGAATTTAAAGATTCTGTTGATTGGAACAATATTATAGATAGCGGTTACTATCCTGTGCAAATTTTATTGAAATATGTGGCCGAAATTGCAAAATTTAAGGCAGAAAATCCCGAATATGATGAAGTAGATCTTTAATAAATGAATAAAATTTATATCTTTTCTTATCGACTTATACATGATGTTTAAAATTTTGTAAAAAATTTTGAAATTTTCTCTTATTAAATGGCGGACTACAAAAAGTATCTCGGCGATATTGAAAGGGCAGAGTTTAAAAATTTCTATCCAATTAGTAAACAACATTTGAATGAACCGATTAAAAGAACTGAGTTTAATATTGATTTTGGAGATAATTTTTGCTCGTCTAGCTTCCAGTTTTATATTTCTGGAACTTTAACAAAAGAAGATGCTCCAGCATATCTTGGAACAAATGATGTCAGATTGATTAATAATTTCGTGCCGTTTTTATTCTCTAAAATTGAAATAAGAAAACACAATAAATTGATAGAAGAAATAGAAAATTGTGGTCAATTAAGTACTATTAAAGGAACCATATCTTATTCCAAAAGTGGTGTATTTTCAAACAGTTTTGAATCAACTTTTAAATTTGGACAATTTGAAGCGGTCGGTGATTTAGCACATTTCGGCTTAGGACTCTTTGAAAATGTAAATTTTCCAATCTATAAAGGTGGATTTTACATTAGTTTCATAAGAGCTGAAGATGATGATGCTATATTAAAAACAAAAACTGGAAATGATATGCCAGTTGATTGTAAAATTACAATTAACGAGTTTTTCATTAGAGTTCCGATGATTGATTATAAAACCACAAGTAAAATTAAGGTTCATTGATAAAATTACACAAAGTCAATACATTATGTTTAATTTTCTAGATTAGCAATGTATTGAGCAAAAAGGTATTTCCGGAACAACTTATTTGTTCGATATCACAAATATTTATAGAAATATTTTCAATCCCAAGTTCATTATTGTTGGTTTTCAAACAGATAGACAGAATAATCAAGAAAACAATCCTTTAAAGTTTGATAGTTTGAATGTGAAAAATATCAGAGTAAAATTGAATGGTTCTTATTATCCAGATGAATTAAAAAATTTAAACATTTCCGGAGGTCTTTTCAGAATTATGTATCAAATGTATCAAGATTTTAAGAAAGTTTACTACAAAAATATGGAAATGTATTACAACCCCAAAGAATTTATAGCAAATAGACCCATTTATGTCATTGATACAACAAAGAGTTTTACAAATATTTCTAGTT
Source organism: Homalodisca vitripennis (assembly GCF_021130785.1). Lineage (NCBI taxonomy): Eukaryota > Metazoa > Arthropoda > Insecta > Hemiptera > Cicadellidae > Homalodisca > Homalodisca vitripennis. The sequence continues at coordinate 2,881,443 of NC_060209.1, forward strand.
CAAAGAACGATATAATTATCAATATGAATTTTCAAAATGGTGTTGCAAATTGCGATTTGTTATGTTGTTGTTGTCTCTGAAAAATTGCTTGAATATGACATAATTAAGAACGATATTAGAGAAATCCAGTAAATTGTTTGAAAAAATCGTCATATTTTCTATATTATTCATCGGATAATTTTAAAACTTTACAGAATTGTTAAGGGCATTGATAAAAGTATTCATTTAAAATTGCATAAAAAATTTTTAAAAATTGGGGTGGTATTAGGAAAAAACTATTTCAAGGTCATGGACCGGAAGTGATGATTTTAAAAATTTCCGTAATATTTACTGATCCTATATACCAAATTTCATTAAAAAAGCTCCAATATTTCTCGAGATATAAGAGTTTAACGATACGGGATGATTGGGGTAGATTTTGAATTTTCTTTTCATTTTCATGAAATTTTAAGTACGACTCGCTTGTCTTTGAAGTTTCAGATTTTCTGATAATTCTTTTTATTTTTTTATGAATATTAAGAAATAGGGGATGATTTCACCGTTATGGATAAGTTAAGACGAAATGGTTAAGTATTTACTATACGTGTACCAAATTTCATTAAAATCAGTTGAGTAGTTTTTTAGCAACAAGTTTTGAAATAAATATTGATATTCACTCATTTAATATACATTCTCACTCATAATACCTCTAGGGAATTGAGACATGTCATTTTAACATGTTGGTAACACTAAATCTCGTCATCATTTAGAATTTTCCTTCTTGCTGGGCGTTGGCCACGTATAGCTAGCCATGTGAAATCTCCTCTATTTTAACGAAATTTAACAAGATATATTATTATTTAGAAGATTCTAATGTATTTGTGAGTTGAAGAAAGAAGATATGGACTTTATAAAGTAAGAAGATTGCTGTGAAGATCTGTTTTTTGTTAAATATGTTAAGAAGTGAAGTGTTCAATTGGGCGTGGTCCTTCATATTTAATAAGTTTCTATTATATTCTCGAAGAAAGACATTACAAGAAGATTGTGGGTTGAATTTGTTTAAACATTCTAACATGTGATAAAAATAATGTTTGAAAAATAGTGATATAAAGTGATCAATTGTACGATGAAAAGTATCAAGGTCAAGCATTAGTGACACAAACGCCTCTCAGATGGAAAAGTATCAAGGTCAAGCGTTAGTGACATAAACGCCTCTCAGATGGAAAAGTATCAAGGTCAAGCGTTAGTTGAACTAACGCTCTCAGTAAAAATATAATATGCTACGAGGTCAAGCGTTAGCTGAAAAGCAGACGTCACAAATCTAGAGTTGATTGAAATTAATCATATGATACCTTTCTTCTTCTCCCATTCCCGATTTCTTAGAAGTTAAGAAGATTTATAGTTTATTCGTAGCAGATTTGAAAACATTTCCAATATATTTTACATTGATTCTAAGGATATTTAACATTAAAACTGAAGAAAGTAGAAGCAAACAGCTATAGATTCAGTTATTTTTAATTCGTGATTTATGGTTCACTAGAGTAGATATAAGCCGGTTCTGGATTTGCTTTCGAACGGATGTAGATTCGGTTAATTTTTCATTCGTGATTTACTGTTTGATTTTACAGATTCGTTTATTGTCCTTTATTGATTTTCGTTCGGCTCTAAAAGTGGTCTAGAAACCCCATATTCATATCTACTTATATATATCTACTACTCTCTCTCTGTGTGTGTGTGTGTGTGTGTGTGTGTGTGTGTGTGTGTGTGTGTGTGTGTTTGTGTGTGTGTGTAGGTATTTTACATATAAAATATACATAAAAATATGTATAACATATTTTTATGTCAATAAACATTGAATCGCAATAGTACTTGCTCAAATGGGACTCGAACCCAGATCCCTTAGTTGCCGGGTGAGTGCACTACAACTTCAGAGCCCTTACTTTTAACGATTCAATTATTTTGTATTTGGCCTTTTCTTTCACATATGTTTTTAAATAACCAGTCCAACTTATGATCTGAATTTTTATAGAAATTAAATTAGGCTATTGCCAATTATACAAATTTAATGATTGTAAATAAAAGCATTTGACAAGTATTTGGTCTTCCGATCAAGTCCAAACACGAAGCATGTTACTTTGTCAAGCTGACTACATATTTTTTGTGTGTCAATAGTACGTTGATAAATTACCATGACAGAGGTGTTGCCGTATTTGAATGCGCAACGCTCCTGACGCCATAAACGAATGAATGCAAATAGAGTCCAGTGCAAGTACTTTGATAATCGAACAGGTAAGAGTGTGGTTTCACTTTCGCCTCTTAGGAGTTTACTCCGATTCATAGAACGTGCATTCATACTCACAATGCGTTCAATGTCTGGAACGTTTTAATGTATTTTAATCCGTATTCAACAACGTGTTCCTGCCGTAGCTACATGCCATATGAGTGATGTGAGCGCCACTATCGCAGTGTCCACAGTCTTTATTGCGGCAGGTTACAGCAACATTTTCCTGCCGTAGCAACACGCCCTGGTTTCAATAAGAGTGAAATGAGCGCCGCTATCTTAGTGTCCACAGTCATTAAAGCGGCAGGTTACAACAACGTGTTCCTGCCGTAGCTACACGCCCTGGTTTCAATATGAGTGATATGAGCGCCACTATCGCAGTGTCCACAGTCATTAAAGCGGCAAGTTACAACAACGTGTTCCTGCCGTAGCTACACGCCCTGGTTTCAATATGAGCGATATGAGCACCACTATCGCAGTGTCCAACGTCATGACTGCGGCAGGTTACAGCAACGTGTTCCTGCCGTAGCTACACGCCGTGGTTTCAATATGAGTGATATGAGCGCCACTATCGCAGTGTCCACAGTCATTAAAGCGGCAGGTTATAAGAACGTGTTCATGCAGTAGCAACACGCCCTTGTTTCCATATGAGTGGTATGAACGCCAGTATCACAGTGTCCACAGTCCTTAAAGCGGCAGGTTACAACAACGTTTTCCTGCCGTAGCTACACGCCCTGGTTTCAATATGAGCGATATGAGTGTCACTATCGCAGTGTCCACGGTCATTAATGTGGCAGGCTACAGCAACATGTTCCTGCCGTAGCTACACGCCCTGGTTTCAATATGAGTGGTATGAGCGGCACTATCGCAGTGTCCACAGTCATTAATGCGGTAGGTTACAGCAACATGTTCCTGCCGTAGCTAAATGCCCTGGTTTCAATATGAGTGATATAAGCGCCACTATCGCAGTGTCCACAGTCATTAATGCGGTAGGTTACAGCAACATGTTCCTGCCGTAGCTACACGCCCTGGTTTCAATATGAGCGATATGAGTGCCACTATCGCAATGTCCACAGTCAATAATGCGGCAGGTTACAGCAACGTGATCCTGCCGTAGCTACACGCCCTGGTTTCAATATGAGTGATATGAGCGCCACTATCGCAGTGTCCACAGTCATTAAAGCGGCAGGTTACAACAACGTGTTCCTGCCGTAGCTACACGCCCTGGTTTCAATATGAGTGATATAAGCGCCACTATCGCAGTGTCTACAGTTATGAATGCGGCAGGTTACAGCAACGTAAACCTGCCGTAGCTACACGCCGTGGTTTCAATATGAGCGATATGAGTGCCACTATCGCAATGTCCACAGTCAATAATGCGGCAGGTTACAGCAACGTGATCCTGCCGTAGCTACACAACCTGGTTTCAATATTAGTGATATGAGCGCCACTATCGCAGTGTCCACAGTCATTAAAGCGGCAGGTTATAAAAACGTGTTCGTGCAGTAGCAACACGCCCTGGTTTCAATATGAGTGGTATGAGCGCCACTATCGCAGTGTCCACAGTCATTAATGCGGTAGGTTACAGCAACGTGATCCTGCCGTAGCTACACAACCTGGTTTCAATATGAGTGATATGAGCGCCACTATCGCAGTGTCCACAGTCATTAAAGCGGCAGGTTATAACAACGTGTTCAATCAGTAGCAACACGCCCTGGTTTCCATATGAGTGGTATGAGCGCCACTATCACAGTGTCCACAGTCAATAATGCGGCAGGTTACAACAATGTGATCCTGACGTAGCTACACGCCCTGGTTTCAATATGAGTGATATGAGCGCCACTATCGCAGTGTCCACAGTCATGAAAGCGGCAGGTTAAAACAACGTGTTTCTGCCGTAGCTACACACCCTGGTTTCAATATGAGTAATTTAGGCGCCACTATCGCAGTGTCCACAGTCATGAATGCGGCTGGTTACAGCAAAGTGATCCTGCCGTAGCTACACGCCCTGGTTTCAATATGAGTGATATGAGCGCCACTATCGCAGTGTCCACAGTCATTAAAGCGGCAGGTTACAACAACGTGTTCCTGCCGTAGCTACACGCCCTGGTTTCAATATGAGTGATATGAGCGCCACTATCGCAGTGTCCACAGTCATGAATGCGGCAGGTTACAGCAACGTGTTCCTGCCGTAGCTACACGCCCTGGTTTTAATATGAGTGATATGAGCGCCACTATCGCAGTGTCCACAGTCAATAATGCGGCAGGTTACAGCAACGTGATCCTGCCGTAGCTACACGCCCTGGTTTCAATATGAGTGATATGAGCGCCACTATCGCAGTGTCCACAGTCATTAAAGCGGCAGGTTACAACAACGTGTTCCTGCCGTAGCTACACGCCCTGGTTTCAATATGAGTGATATGAGCGCCACTATCGCAGTGTCCACAGTCATTAAAGCGGCAGGTTACAGCAACGTGTTCCTGCCGTAGCTACACGCCCTGGTTTCAATATGAGTGATATGAGCGCCACTATCGCAGTGTCCACAGTCATGAATGCGGCAGGTTACAGCAACGTGTTCCTGCCGTAGCTACACGCCCTGGTTTCAATATGAGTGATATGAGCGCCACTATCGCAGTGTCCACAGTCATTAAAGCGGCAGGTTACAACAACGTGTTCCTGCCGTAGCTACACGCCCTGGTTTCAATATGAGTGATATGAGCGCCACTATCGCAGTGTCCACAGTCATGAATGCGGCAGGTTACAGCAACGTGTTCCTGCCGTAGCTACACGCCCTGGTTTCAATATGAGTGATATGAGCGCCACTATCGCAGTGTCCACAGTCATTAAAGCGGCAGGTTACAACAACGTGTTCCTGCCGTAGCTACACGCCCTGGTTTCAATATGAGTGATATGAGCGCCACTATCGCAGTGTCCACAGTCATTAAATGCGGCAGGTTACAGCAACGTGTTCCTGCCGTAGCTACACGCCCTGGTTTCAATATGAGTGATATGAGCGCCACTATCGCAGTGTCCACAGTCATGAATGCGGCAGGTTACAGCAACGTGTTCCTGCCGTAGCTACACGCCCTGGTTTCAATATGAGTGATATGAGCGCCACTATCGCAGTGTCCACAGTCATGAATGCGGCAGGTTACAGCAACACGTGTTCCTGCCGTAGCTACACGCCCTGGTTTCAATATGAGTGATATGAGCGCCACTATCGCAGTGTCCACAGTCATGAATGCGGCAGGTTACAGCAACGTGTTCCTGCCGTAGCTACACGCCCTGGTTTCAATATGAGTGATATGAGCGCCACTATCGCAGTGTCCACAGTCATTAAAGCGGCAGGTTACAGCAACGTGTTTCCTGCCGTAGCTAACACGCCCTGGTTTCAATATGAGTGATATGAGCGCCACTATCGCAGTGTCCACAGTCATTAAAGCGGCAGGTTACAACAACGTGTTCCTGCCGTAGCTACACGCCCTGTTTCAATATGAGTGATATGAGCGCCACTATTGCAGTGTGATTATGCAGTAGCTACACGATATGATCGCAGTGTCCACAGTCATTGTACCAGATACATGCGGCAGGTTCAACGTGTTCCTGCCGTAGCTACACGCCCTGGTTTCAATATGAGTGATATGAGCGCCACTATCGCAGTGTCCACAGTCATTAATGCGGCAGGTTACAGCAACGTGTTCCTGCCGTAGCTACACGCCCTGGTTTCAATATGAGTGATATGAGCGCCACTATCGCAGTGTCCACAGTCATTAATGCGGCAGGTTACAGCAACGTGTTCCTGCCGTAGCTACACGCCCTGGTTTCAATATGAGTGATATGAGCGCCACTATCGCAGTGTCCACAGTCATTAAATGCGGCAGGTTACAGCAACATGTTCCTGCCGTAGCTACACGCCCTGGTTTCAATATGAGTGATATGAGCGCCACTATCGCAGTGTCCACAGTCATGAATGCGGCAGGTTACAGCAACGTGTTCCTGCCGTAGCTACACGCCCTGGTTTCAATATGAGTGATATGAGCGCCACTATCGCAGTGTCCACAGTCATTAAAGCGGCAGGTTACAGCAACGTGTTCCTGCCGTAGCTACACGCCCTGGTTTCAATATGAGTGATATGAGCGCCACTATCGCAGTGTCCACAGTCATGAATGCGGCAGGTTACAGCAACGTGTTCCTGCCGTAGCTACACGCCCTGGTTTCAATATGAGTGATATGAGCGCCACTATCGCAGTGTCCACAGTCATTAAAGCGGCAGGTTACAACAACATGTTCCTGCCGTAGCTACACGCCCTGGTTTCAATATGAGTGATATGAGCGCCACTATCGCAGTGTCCACAGTCATGAATGCGGCAGGTTACAGCAACGTGTTCCTGCCGTAGCTACACGCCCTGGTTTCAATATGAGTGGTATGAGCGCCACTATCGCAGTGTCCACAGTCATGAATGCGGTAGGTTACAGCAACATGTTCCTGCCGTAGCTACACGCCCTGGTTTCAATATGAGTGGTATGAGCGCCACTATCGCAGTGTCCACAGCCATTAATGCGGCAGGTTACAGCAACATGTTCCTGCCGTAGCTACACGCCCTGGTTTCAATATGAGTGATATGAGCACCACTATCGCAGTGTCCACAGTCATTAATGCGTTAGGTTACAGCAACGTGTTCCTGCCGTAGCTACACGCCCTGGTTTCAATATGAGTGATATGAGCAGCACTATCGCAGTGTCCACAGTCATGAATGCGGCAGGTTACTGCAACGTGTTCCTGCCGTGGCTACACGCCCTGGTTTCAATATGAGTGATATGAGCACCACTATCGCAGTGTCCACAGTCATGAATGCGGCAGGTTACTTCAACGTGTTCCTGCCGTGGCTACACGCCCTGGTTTCAATATGAGTGATATGAGCGCCACTAACGCAGTGTCCACAGTCTTTAATGCGGCAGGTTACAGCAACGCGATCCTGCCGGAGTTACATGCCCGGGTTTCAATATGAGTGATATGAGCGCCACTATCGCAGTGTCCACAGTCATTAAAGCTGTAGGTTACAACAACGTGTTCCTGCCGTAGCTACACGCCCTGGTTTTAATATGAGTGATATGAGCGAAACTATCGCAGTGTCCACAATCTTTATTGCGGCGAGTTGCATCAACGTGTTCCTGTCGTAGTAACACGCCCTGGTTTCAATATGAGCGATATGAGCGAAACTATCGCAGTGTCTACAATCTTTATTGCGGCGAGTTGCATCAACGTGTTCCTGTCGTAGTAACACGCCCTGGTTTCAATATGAGCGATATGAGCGCCAATATCGCAGTGTTCATAATTATTATTGCGGCGGGTTGCAGCAACGTGGTCCTGCCGTAGCTACACGCCCTGGCTTCAATATCACTTTTCACGGACCTAAATATAACGAAGGCCTTACCAACTTTTTTTTTAACCACTTATCTGTAAAATTATAACGACAGATTATGATATGCAGGAGGAGGCGGACATTGACAACACGTTGCACACATACGCGATGGCTGAAAACGTACTGGACATCGTGGTGGCGCTCTACTCCTTCACTTCCACCAACGACCAGGAGCTTTCCTTCGAGAAGGGCGACCGGCTGGAGATACTGGACCGACCGCCTACAGACCCCGAGTGGTACAAGGCCCGCAACGGGCAGGGCCAGGTCGGTTTGGTGCCGAGGAACTATCTGCAGGTACACAATAGTGTGTATTACAACGCACACATGTAATATATACACTATTGTCAGTGTGTATTACAACACACGCCTACATAATATACAGGGGTGCTGAAAAGTCCCGGGACGGTCTAATAACTTTTGAACTAATTAAAATATAAGAACCAAAATTTACATCAAGATTTTGCTCATATAAAACTATTATTTTATGTATTTCACCATGATATCCTGCTTATGGGAGACGTCCCGCTAGGGGTTGGTGAAAATTCTTAAATAGAAGCATAGGTCGAGTCGTACATCAAATTAAAGCTCTTGAAATTAGAAACATCTTGGCGAAAATCTGACGTAAAACAGTTGACGCATTACAAAATGGCGGACACTCAAAGATTATAAAATACAGAATTTTTCAAATGCAAACATTCTGGTTGTTGAGAAAACTGAGACACTTAATCTTTTATTTTACTTCTTTTACTTCAAATCACTTACCAAAACAGTTATAACAAATGTTCAAAGTGTTATAACTTCAGTTTGCTGACAATATCCCAATCGATTGTAGAACGCTGATATCGCATCGTTTATCTGGAAATTCCTTATCAGCAGGTAAGGTTATTACATTCCTTTTCTGGAAGGTAATCAGCTGGAGCAAACAAGACCAAAAAGACAACAATGAAATTGCCAGCTGACAGATACAGTTGTTTTATCAACTCAGTCACTTAGAAGTCTTCAAGCCCTGATTTTGCAAATAGTTTCAGTAGTGCTAGTTTATTTTGCTATGGCGCTTTCCGAGAGAGAAAGAATAACTTTATTAATGATGCGCGGGTTTGGTGACCGTATTAGATCATGTGATGAGGTAAGGCATCTGTTTAATGAAAATATCTGGTTTCAGCAAGATGGAGCCCCTCCACATTATGGCGTACATGTAAGACATTTTTTAGACAATCAGAAATTTTATCAAGATAGTGTAAAATATGTGTATGATTTTACGGTAAGAAAATTATATTACAATTTCAAATTTAGACAACACAAATCTCGGAAAGGTGATGTAATTCAATATGCTGAAATTAAATTTATAAATTAAAAAAAAAAAAAACACCTAAAACACAATGCTAAATACATTAATATATTCTAAACCAACATTTACGTCCAAAAATTAAACCATATTGGCAATTTTTGTTTTATTAACATTTAATACTGTTTTAAATGTTTTTCAATTGATCCAAGAGTTTTCAAGGTAAAATATTGTTTTATGAGGGCTGAACCATTTTTAATTAATTGAACCACTAATTTCTATTTACTTAAATTCGTTGAATAATATTGAGTAAGCTTGATAAAAAACATCTTCTTATTTCAACTTTGTGACAACAAGGCTGACTAATTAGTACTTTTTTTATTTTACTTAATGAACAAAATTGTTAAGGTGTACATTTATGGAATTGAATTTGGTTTCCTTAGACATTGGAGGCAGCATATTTACAGTAGCTGAAGGGAAAACGGAAAGACTGCCATTAACACTATTCAACAAACCATTTGCTACGTGACTGCAATTTGAAGACACAACTGAGTACAGTGAGTCCGCGATTATAACAAGTTAAATCACAAAGCAAAACACGAGACACAAAATCCAATTTTTATTTCAAAAGTCGTCGAGGGATATCACATTCACTTCTTACTGATGGAGAGTATGATACTAATAAGGTATTTATATACGTATATACGTAATTCCTAGATTAGACCAAGGAAATATTATGATATAGCAAACATGGATTGGGACGGAAGAAAATATACTTTACTGTATTTTATATCAGATTCACGTACGTATGACAACTATCTTGTTGTAAATATTATGATATAACAAACATGGATTGGGACGGAAGAAAATATACTTTACTGTATTTTATATCAGATTCACATACGTATGACAACTATCTTGTTGTAAATATTAAAATATACTTTACTGTATCTTATATCAGATTCACATACATATGACAACTATCTTGTTGTAAATATTAAAATATACTGTACTGTATCTTATATCAGATTCACATACGTATGACAACTATCTTGTTGTAAATATTAAAATATAATTTACTGTATGTTATATCAGATTCACATACGTATGACAACTATCTTGTTGTAAATATTAAAATATACTTTACTGTATCTTATATCAGATTCACATACGTATGACAACTATCTTGTTGTAAATATTAAAATATAATATACTTTACTGTATCTTATATCAGATTCACATACGTATGACAACTATCTTGTTGTTAATATTAAAATATACTTTACTGTATCTTATATCAGATTCACATACGTATGACAACTATCTTGTTGTAAATATTAAAATATAATTTACTGTATGTTATATCATATTCACATACGTATGGCAATTATCTAGTTGTAAATATTAAAATATACTTTACTGTATCTTATATCAGATTCACATACGTATGACAACTATCTTGTTGTAAATATTATGATATAACAAACATGGATTGTGACGGAAGAAAATATACTTTACTGTATCTTATATCAGATTCACATACGTATGACAACTATCTTGTTGTAAATATTAAAATATACTTTACTGTATCTTATATCAGATTCAAATACGTATGACAAACTATCTTGTTGTAAATATTAAAATATACTTTACTGTATCTTATATCAGATTCAAATACGTATGACAACTATCTGGTTGTAAATATTAAAATATACTTTATTGTATCTTATATTAGATTCACGTACGTATGACAACTATCTTGTTGTAAATATTAAAATATAATATACTGTATGTTATATCATATTCACATACGTATGGCAACTATCTTGTTGTAAATATTAAAATATACTTTACTGTATCTTATATCAGATTCACATACGTATGACAACTATCTTGTTGTAAATATTAAAATATACTTTACTGTATCTTATATCAGATTCAAATACGTATGACAAATATCTTGTTGTAAATATTAAAATATACTTTACTGTATCTTATATCAGATTCAAATACGTATGACAACTATCTTGTTGTAAATATTAAAATATACTTTACTGTATCTTATATCAGATTCAAATACGTATGACAACTATCTTGTTGTAAATATTAAAATATAATATACTGTATGTTTATCATATTCACATACGTATGACAACTATCTTGTTGTAAATATTAAAATATACTTTACTGTATCTTATATCAGATTCACATACGTATGACAACTATCTTGTTGTAAATATTAAAATATACTTTACTGTATCTTATATCAGATTCACATACGTATGACAACTATCTTGTTGTAAATATTAAAATATAATTTACTGTATGTTATATCATATTCACATACGTATGGCAATTAACTTGTTGTAAATATTAAAATATACTTTACTGTATCTTATATCAGATTCACATACGTATGACAACTATCTTGTTGTAAATATTATGATATAACAAACATGGATTGTGACGGAAGAAAATATACTTTACTGTATCTTATATCAGATTCACATACGTATGACAACTATCTTGTTGTAAATATTAAAATATACTTTACTGTATCTTATATCAGATTCACATACGTATGACAACTATCTGGTTGTAAATATTAAAATATACTTTATTGTATCTTATATTAGATTCACGTACGTATGACAACTATCTTGTTGTAAATATTAAAATATAATATACTGTATGTTATATCATATTCACATACGTATGGCAACTATCTTGTTGTAAATATTAAAATATACTTTACTGTATCTTATATCAGATTCACATACGTATGACAACTATCTTGTTGTAAATATTATGATATAACAAACATGGATTGGGACGGAAGAAAATATAATTTACTGTATCTTATATCGGATTCACATACGTATGACAACTATCTTGTTGTAAATATTAAAATATACTTTACTGTATCTTATATCATATTCAAATACGTATGACAACTATCTTGTTGTAAATATTAAAATATACTTTACTGTATCTTATATCAGATTCAAATACGTATGACAACTATCTTGTTGTAAATATTAAAATATACTTTACTGTATCTTATATCAGATTCAACATACGTATGACAACTATCTTGTTGTAAATATTAAAATATACTTTACTGTATCTTATATCAGATTCAAATACGTATGACAACTATCTGGTTGTAAATATTAAAATATAATATACTGTATGTTTATCATATTCACATACGTATGACAACTATCTTGTTGTAAATATTAAAATATACTTTACTGTATCTTATATCAGATTCAAATACGTATGACAACTATCTTGTTGTAAATATTAAAATATGTTAATATTATTGATTTTGATTATAGTTTTACATTTTAAATAACAATATCTATATCCATACAATTTGGAAAACTGTACAATTTAGAATCCAACTTCAATACAAAATTATTGTTTCACATTTTATATATTTGTTTCTCGCGGAAAAATAAGAAACTTCAATTATGCGTTGGAAATATAATTAATTTAAACTACAAGTGTAAAACTTGAAAGACAATTAATTACTCACAAAATTTTTATCAACCTTTGGTCCTCATAATGAACACTTGAAAATTGGTACTTGATGCACGATATATGACTAATTCCATTTTTAAAATATCACTGGAACCTATCGTATTATCTCACAGGTACTTTCAATAATAAACCTATGACCATTGACTTTGGAGTTGCCTTAGACTGGTATAAGATAGTACTGAAAGCGGTTAAGTGTAACTAAAATCGTGGGAGCTATTCAATCTAATGTATCATCAAAATTGTATGTGAATCAGCGGGTATGTGCTAATACTATACTAAAATAAAGTTGAACTACATTAAAATATAGTTTTAATTCCAGTAATTGTTTTAACAATTTAATATCAAAGGTAGGAGAAAGGTTACTGTGATATTAAGAAACGTAAATATATTTCAAAACAAATAATAAAAACAGTGTTACCAAAAATTATATATTTAAGTGAACACCATCACGCTGCAAGTTGTTGAAAGTTGCAAAATGTTTATATAAAACGAAAACTAAATAATTTTATTCAAAGGTAATGTTAACGTTAAATAGCTAATTACATAGCTTATTAATTAAGTAAAACAAAGACGTACTTTCATAGTCAAACTTAATTCGCTCTATCAAAATAACTTAAATTATTGTGTATACTTCTGGAACCCTTTAGTATATCAACCATAAATTGTATCACATTACTGGTAGTGTTCTATGAAGGATTATAATTTGCTTATTATTATTGTTTTTTCAATTAATTACATTTTAATTTTGAGTATATAGGGTTTTACTCAGCTTTCAATTATAAAAATGTGTTTTACGGAATCAGAACTACAATGGACATGGTGTACTCCAAACATTACTTCCATTTATAAAATACTATTATCTTAAATAATGGAAATATGCTATGTATCTCCTTAAAAGGGTAGTAAGATATCTGATATAAATATACCCTATCCTCACCCCACACTGTTGCCAGTGAGTTCTTTTGTCTGTGCGTTTCTGACACAGTTTTCTCATCTCTCACTTTATGCATGCATCGTGGATGTAGTACAGGACGCTTCATTTATTCAATGATGTGGTTTGTCCTCGTGCTAACCGTTATACACATACATGTATTTCTTACGTGAAAACATTCCTGTTTGTAATTGGAATTAGGAGAATCTTTGATATACTTTGATTGTTTTTTTTGTTCTTATTTCCTTAATTTTATGCCACAAGATTATGGACACCTGAAGAAAATATGAAATTCAAATTCTTGAAAAGTAGTACTGTACTTATGTAACATAAACTATTGTAAATATTAAAAACACTTTTTTGTGTTCAAATCATGTGTTGCAAACTAAATTGTATATCTTGCAATAGATAATATAAAGGGAGAATGCTAATTTATTGCCCATTCACTAATGACGGTTTTATTTACAGCACTGTAAACTGTTATGTAAAACCGAGGACAGTTTGCTATTTTAAGTGAAGTGAAGTTTTTAACAAGATTACACATCTGATGGGATACTTTATTAACCAGCATGGATTACCGTTAGCTTGTATTCCGAGTTAATCGAGGTCGAGTTACTCAAGCGTAACGATTGTTCCAATAATCTGTTGTTTCAGGTTCAGTTAAGTTACAGGAGCAAGCTTAAAGCAGTATTTTACAGTATATATATTGATAAAATAAACCTATTGAGGTATTTAAATAAACTTAAATTTATTCTGCTCCTATCACCTGAAGGGTTTGGAAATGTAATGTAATATTGTCTGCCTATCTATTGTTCATATGATTTCCTATATAAGTAAATTTACCAGAATAAAAGAGAATTTCTTGGACAAAAGATGATATTTTAGTGACACTCAATTAGTAATACTACGTTTTGAGATCTGACTTCTTCCTCAGGTGAATGATTATCCCAATACATAATTATAATCTATGTTAAAGTAAACATATCTTACCAGAGCGTTTTGACACGCATAAGTCAGGAAACACAAGATCCATATTCTATTATGTTCTAATCTAGAGCCATAAAATATTCGATGTACACTAGCTCTTAGAAATGAACTTGAGTTGACGTATAACGTTGAAATTTCACCTGAAGCTTTATTTCTGTTTAAGGAAAACTGAGTTCTATGATATGGATGCCACTCATAGGATTGGGCTAATTTTTTGTGAATATTTTTAATAAGTTGATACAATCTTTGCAAAGATGTGCAAATCACTATTCTTTTTATGGTTGTCTGTTTAGATATCAGTCCGCAGAGAACCTCATATGTGACATGAGGTACAGACAATTGGTGTGGCGTTTTTGTACTAAGGTAAAAATTAAATAACATCTGAATAAACTTTTAGTGAAAATAAACCTAAGCCATAATCTAAATAACCTGCACAGCGCCAGGTAAATAGCAGTTGATGTATTTAGTAAAATACAACTGTACCGATTGTATTACATAATAATTCTGGGGTAACTGGATTACCGGTGGAAGGAGTAGGCCCAGAATAATGATAAGGACTGGACGGTTTAAAAGAGGCTTCTATCAGCGAGGCGTGCATCGCAGATGAGAGTGTTTGATAACGAAATTGAGAGGTGGGGTGAGGTAGACTTGCCGTACCTCTCGTCTCAGTTGATCGGAAGTAGTAGCAACTAGTAAAGTCTTTGAAAGCGCTTAGAGTTATTTTTGCTAATCGTCATCGAACCTGCGGATGCTTTCAGCAATATATAAATTCTAACACTGAAAAGAAGTAATAGTTAAAGTAAAGTAAAAAAATTAGTATTAAAATAAAATTGAATTTTGAAGATAAATTAAAGTGAAGAATTGCCAGATCAGATTGTAGTGTGAAAGTTTTGAATTTTGAAAATTGAATAAAAGACAAGCTGTATATTTTTTAGTGACGAATATATTACAAGTTTTAACTTAAAAGTCATAAAGAAGTTTTTATTTTAATTTTAAATCCAGTAATTATTTTCAAGAAGAAGTTTTATTTTAGTTTGAATTTGATTTATTTCAGAAGATTTTCTTTTCCTTTTTGAACCTTCACAAAAATTTAAATTTCAAAGCTAACCCCTCGTGTGCCAGTACAACGGTACACAACTTAAAGTTTATTTTGGTAACTATTTAAAAAATTATCTAATGCAATTGTTTTGACTACTATAGCTCAGTAGACAAGAGGAGGTTCCCTCTTACCAGATGATAGGAGGTAACGAGTATGGCAATGCCAGGCGAGGGAAGTGATGATGACGTTACTCGAGTGATGCGATGAGTAGATACGTCCATAAGTCTCTGGAGTATCTGACATGATAGGAGGTAACGTGCATGGCAGTGCCAGGCGAGGGAAGTGATGATGACGTTACTCGAGTGATGCGATGAGTAGATACGTCAGTAAGTCTCTGGAGGATGTGACATGATAGGAGGTAAAGAGCATGGCAGTGCCAGGTGAGGGAAGTGACGATGACGTTACTCGAGTGATGCGATGAGTAGATACGTCCATAAGTCTCTGGAGTATCTGACATGATAGGAGGTAACGTGCATGGCAGTGTCAGGCGAGGGAAGTGATGATGACGTTACTCGAGTGATGCGATGAGTAGATACGTCAGTAAGTCTTTGGAGGATCTGACATTATAGGAGGTAACGAGCATGGCAGTGCCAGGTGAGGGAAGTGATGATGACGTTACTCGAGTGATGCGATGAGTATATACGTCAGTAAGTCTCTGGAGGATCTGTGTCTCATTATAAGCTGACGAGTAACATAACCAACCAGCAAGGCTACGATTTTATTTCCCTCTCAGACAAGATTCTTAATAAATTCTTGACTATAGTAGGAAACTTTAAAATCCAACAAATTTAATGTTCATTTAGTCGGTCCACATTTAAACAATTTTTTGGGAATATTTCAGAAAGACTTTAGTTTGTTATTTGAAAGGTGTGGCAAGTGACCTATAAGTGCGTTGGTACTATATAATGATTCCTGCACGAGAGATTGAATGGCCTTCCTTTTGAAAGCTTAAGAGATACCATTCAAACTATAGCCTACCATTTTGGGTTAAGACTGATTAATGAACTGATCGGAACCATTTGCAAGTACTGTCTTTTTACAAAATTTAGTCTTAATGTAGAACTATGATATTTACCGTGTTCTCAATTATCACGGGAATTATGTATAACAACTTAAACATTTGTAATAATCCCACTATCTGAAAATCTTACGAGATATTAAAAACAAGTAAGAACTACGAATATCTTAAATGATCTGAAAATTCTAAAAGACATTTTGAGCTTTAAATATACCTTTTATAAATTATAAATGCCTGGAATTTTAGACCATAAGAGATATCTAAATAAGTAAAATTATAAACATGTTTAATAACTACCGAAAATGTGTTATAAGTGTATCGTTTTTAGTATATTTCTGAAGTTAGTTTAGTGAAAATTTATGCTAGGATTCTAAAAGTCGCCATTTTGATATGTTTCATTACAACTGACTGAAGAACTCATCCAAGCTACTCGTAAGTACTCTTCAGTAGCTATTGTTATATTGCATAAGCTTGTGTACACACGTTCACAAATTGAATTGAGTATATATACATATATATAATATATATGTTTATAATATATATATATAAGATGAGCGGAGCAAGTACTTTTTTGCGATTCAATGTTTATTGAAATTAAATAAGGCTATTACCCTTTATACAAATTTAATGTATATATATATATATAGGGGTGGTCCACAATTGAATACGAAAAACTAAAAGTTGCAAATATTTATCTCCACGTTGCTGCCTTTGTTCCATTATGCATACTGAAACACTAGATAAAAATTGGGCCCAATTGGTGAACGAATAGACGTCCCTATGATTTGAAAGTTCTAGTTTTTAATTTAAATTTTATGAATTTACAGTTTAAAGGTTACTTCGGCTAACAATTACAAAATAAATTTTCTTTTATTATTGTTTAATTGGCTACACAAATTTCACCTACTGCGTATTCCTAAAATTTAATTTGCGAAGATCCATTATTCTTACACTTTGATGATAAATTACTCACAGACATTGCGGAGGGAATTGAAAAGGTGACATAGTAGCGATTCTTGTTACTGGATACGAAGTCAAAAATCTGATAGGAGTTCTAAATATTGATCGTGTGACTGGACAGGAACAAGCTACAGATTTTCTGAACGCTCTGAATGATTGGAAACTGAGAAAAAATCTGGGCGCTTTAGTATTTGACACAACAGCTGCCAATACAGGGATGGAGAGTGACGCGTATTCCATTCTTGAAGACAGTTTAACTTTTAGTCTTATGTGGATTCCATGTAGACACCATGTACTTGAAATTGTGCTCTTCTCCGTTTTAGTACAACTTTTGGAATTAGCGACTGCTCTGATTTTGCCATATTTAAGCATTTCAAGAAATACCTGCCTCAGATTGACAAGGAAAAATGTCCCCCGGTAGTAATGATTTGTTTAAAGCCAATGACCAAACGAAATAACCGAAAAAAAAATTTCATCATGGACTATTATGGTTCTATTTTAGAGGACCCAAATCTATCAAAGCAGCCTCAAGATAACTACTTAGAGATTCTACAGGTGTTTAATGTTTTTCTTAGTGATACAAGCTTAGAATCGAAAGTAAAGTTCCGAGTCCCAGTTGGTTTTCACAATGCACGTTAGATGGCTAAGGCTATTTATTTAAGGCTCAGTTTACCCTTACATGTGAAGAAAATTCCTATGTGAGGTACGTTTGTTTGTACACTAATTCATGACGACATTGGAATAAGGTGCCCAAATCTTAGAAGGCAGTTATGAATGGCGTGATTGTTTTAAAGCAATTTGAAGCATATTCTAACTGCACCATTAGGAAAGTTGCTTTAGTAGCATTTAGACGCCACCTATGGTTTCTTCTGAACACTTGATTGGGTTAGCACTTTTTGATTCCAGCGTCAGTACCAAAACCAAAATTTTGATGGTTAAAAACCTACATTGCCCATCAAATAAAGCCCTTAAAAGGCTAGAGAGTAATCTATTTAACCACGAGACTATTCTCGAAACATACGATACACGGCGAACAACGGAACTGTTCGACATCCTACTTAAAAATGTTAAAGAAAAAAAAACACTTTATTTACTTTGCAAGGACCCTGTGTTGTGGTCTATTGATCCGAACTTTATTGATTTTTAATAGAAAGCACAGAACATTAAAGTAGCTGAGCCGAAAGAGTGATTGTTCTGAGTCAAACATTTTATACTTGTATAACAAAAAATGAAGAACAGTTTTAATACTTTCTTCAGTTAGTACAACTACACAGAAAACAGTTTCCACCGGCGAAGAAGGCAACACTGATGGCGTATAATGTTAAAAAGCTGAACTAAACTCGAAACTATTAGAAATTTTACATGTATGGAGAAATATTTATTATTTCAATAAATGAAGTAGTTATTGTACCAAAGCATCGATGTTTTACTGAAAATTTAATTTTTTTAAGTATTAAATTATAGGGACCCCAAACATTAAACCTATTCACCTAAAAATTTTTAATGCATTACATTATACCAAATGGACCAAGGGCATGCATGTGGAGAATACGTTTCCTAAAATTTTGGTTTTTGGACCACCCTAATATATATATATATATATATATATATATATATATATATATATATATATATAAATAAGTATATAAATTGATAGTTTTCCGGATTATTGGAGTTTTGGGTGTAATGATTGGAGAAAATAACAAAGATTTAATGAAAATCCCTCTATTAAGGTGATTCTAACAGAGAACGTTATATGAAATCGACATAAAATATGGTTTATAATATTGTTATATAATTTATTATTGTGAAATCACTGTACATAAGACTTTACTTACTGTAATAAGACAAATACGACGTTTAAAAGCATTATATCATCTATTTATGATGAGAGTGGCCATATTCAGTTAAGTTAAACTTTGTGTTTTATTCTGTAATAGCCGTTGAGGCTCTTCGCTGTTACCAATATAATAGTAGGTCTCATACGCAATATCTCAATCATAACTCACCCTTCCTGAACATGTAAGTGTTACTCATTGGGACAAGTACGTCTCATGTTACAATTGAGTCCATTTGTTTGAGACGTTACCTATAATAAAAAAGTAATTATATTTCGTTTTGTTTATAATAAAAGGTACATAGGTATTTATATATTTGGAGACGCCCTCCTAGTTTACATATCTGAACTTAAAATCAATGCATAAACGATTTTCTTACTAAACTGTTCAATAAGTTGTAATATCAATTTCCTTATGCAATATCAGGTATCAGAGAAAACAATGTAGAAAGCCGCAGTTACGATCCTATTGGCGTCAGATCTCAATCACAGGTGATCTATGTCGATCCTCAATAATATTTGGTCGTGACCACCAATAAAATCCTTAATATCACCACCAAGCTGTAAATAATTATTTGGCGCAGTAAATATAATTTAATTTTATCATATTTTCAGGACTTTCCCAACGGAAATTTAGTTATATTTCCAACGCTTTTAGTAAAATAAAAGGCATGATCAAATTTCAAAAAGAGTGTATATAATAAAATGTCCATATATTAGTTCTCAGTTTAGTTTACAGCTGTTCTTTTGAAACTATTGAAACAGAGATTTTACTGCTTTTTATACTTATTATTTTCTGGGTGGATAAATCATATTTTGTTTACTAAGGAATTCAGAAAAGCTGCATGAACCCTTATTTTTGCTCTTGATTCCTTATATTACCATTATAGTATTTCGTAGGTCCGTATGTTTTTTATGAAAAAACTGTATAATATGTCCAAATCATAAGTTATTTTTCCAAATACAAATAATCATTAATATTTTTCCTATTTACAGTTAAATTTTATCAATAGTTTTGCACTTACAAATCGATTTTTTGAATTTCCTTTCAAACAGAGATAAAATTTCAAAATTTATGACAGAAAACTTAGAGCTAATAATCTATTGTACATTTTAGCACGGTAAATAGCTGTTTGAGGAATGAATACTTTTTAATTACCATAAGAACAATAAAAAGTTAATTAATAGAAAATATACTAGTATTCTTAATTTTAAAGAAAAACAAAGTTGTATTTTTTATTAAAACAGGAAAACTTGTCAGGTACTGATTGCATTATTATAATCTTAGGATATTAGCTGCATATACAGACAGACTGGCAATTTGCTTCCTATAACCTTTACTTGCAAAATGAGACCCCTCAAGTTCTTAAGTCATGTTCGCCTATCACATAAATAGCATATGCGATTGTCATCCTACAGCCATTAGATCTCTTTGGAACATAAATATATAAATTTCAAATAAACAACCAGAGTAGTCACAAAACCTCAAGTTCAGTTCATCAGGCAAGTTCAACTATAACATACATGGCATTAGCGACTGTTATACTACAGCAATTATATCTCTTTGGTGCAGAAGTGTAATAATTTGAAATTAACAACCAGGATAGTCACGGAACCTCTAATTAAGTTCATCAGTCAGGTGCAACTATCACATACATGGCATTAGCGAACTTTGGCTGTAATCCTATAGGCATTAGATCTACTTTCACGCTTGAACAGTTTAACTTTGCTGAAAGTTTTCTTTCACCTTGGCACAGTTTCAGGAACTACTGAGAGCAGCATCATCCACATTTTTAAGTGTATGTAGTAGGGTGTTTTCTATTAGAAACTTATTAAATATTATGTAGAATTACATATAAATATGAATGTAATATATTATTTTCTCTTACAAGAAGACTGTTCTATTCAACACTGATAGTTATAAGAGTTCCTTATTCTGTTTTATAGATATAAATATGGAGGATTTTGTTAAATGTTATATGAAATCTCTTAAACCAAATTTCCTTTACACTTTAGAGAGGAAGACTGTTACTATGTGACAGTGCATGTTAATAGATAACAATTATTATTGAGTTAAATTAGAACAACGCTCAAGGTTTCGTGAACTTATCAAACAAATGTATTACAATAATTGTAGTCATTAAGTATTTTAAATATTCTATTATTAATGACTATGATTGTTACAAGCTGCTATAAACACGACGTTGTAAATTTTAAACTTAGGCGTGGCAACTCTTAGATAGTTTTCATACTCGGGTATCTACAAAATCTATTACATTTTTTCATGAATATTACTGTTCAAAATGTACCTAAATGTTACAGTACAAGAGACGTAAAACAATTTGCATTGATTAAGTAAAAAACCTATTATTTCTTGAAACTGAGTAGTCCAATATTTTAAGATCTTTCTTACCAAGTTCATACGTTGTAGGTTTATGGTTCTATTTAGATAACGAGACAAAGAAAGAGAAAATAATATAACATCATTAAATATTACATGTGCCTATATACATGTTCAACAATAATGGTGATATTAGAGATTTAAAGTCTACTATCAAAAATTTGATTCAGAAACAGAAATTAAACAAAACAATGTCGTAAAACCATTTATCTCTGCCCGCCTTCATAGACGTAATTTAATACATCGTCATCAGGCACTGACAACTATGATGTCAACTGCTTTATAAGTTATATTGTATAAACAACTCTTAGATGAACAAGAAGGAGTAGTTTATAGTTTGGAGGATTTATTGTAATACACTTAAAAATATTAAAATTCTATTATCAGGGGACATTAAAACTACTAGGGGACATTGTATACCGTGGGCAAGTTGAGGACTCATTGAAGATCTATAGCGTTATACTCTACCAGCAAATTTCTAGAGATCTCTGCTGC
Organism: Homalodisca vitripennis; assembly: GCF_021130785.1. Lineage (NCBI taxonomy): Eukaryota > Metazoa > Arthropoda > Insecta > Hemiptera > Cicadellidae > Homalodisca > Homalodisca vitripennis. The sequence continues at coordinate 2,903,685 of NC_060209.1, forward strand.
CCGTACAGCACGCACACGCGCGCGCGCACACACACACACACACACACACACACACACACACACACACACACACACACACACACACACACACAGTCCGCACACATATCAATTCAATTCACAGGAAGCATGTTTAGCTAATATAAATCGAAAAAACTAATGTAGTTTCAAGCCGTTGAAATACATAATTATATCTTTATAATATTTTACGTCTTTTGTAATAATAGTAGTATTTGGTCGTAGTGTTACACAATATTAATGTCATTGTCATACACGTTGTCTGGATATATTAGCGATAAAAACATAATCAGACCTCCTGAAACACATTTGATTAGCTTTTCGTTGACTTAGGAGAACATCGTTTTGTGGCCCTGACATTAGAGAGTAAACTAATGTTATTAATGCCAGCTAAATACCAACACGAGTTACTTGGCGTTACGCGTTATAAACTGAATAGCCCTAAAAATTTTATTTAGACTTGAACTAATTAAACATATGGAGGAATCCTATAGTGTGTCTATAAGTGTCTTAGTATAATCACTTGTGAATTAATACGATTGACTCCTATGTTGTATTTGAAACAGAAGTTGTCATACGTTAAGTTCACAATATTCATTTCAAGTAAAATCCTGTGTACGTTACAAACATTCTAGATACATTATACAAAGTGAAGTTCCACGTGTTGCTCAGGAACACAAAGCTTACATCATACTACTTAGTTATTTAAAACAGAGCACATTAAGTTTAATTTTCTTAATATAACCTTTTATAAACTGCAAGGTAGTCTTTTGTAAATTACATTTGTCTAATAGCTCACGTTGGTAAAAGTCCCGCCTGGAAGTAACTTGTTCACGTGGTATATTCTCGGTGACGTAGAACTCACCTTCCTTCATTGCTCACTTTGGTATAGGTCCCGCCTGGAGCCAACTTGTTCACGTGGTACATTCTCGGTGACGTGGAACTCACTTCTTTCACTGCTCACGTTGGTATAGGTCGCACCTGGAGGCAACGTGTTCACATGGTACATTTTCGGTAACTTGGAACTCACTTTTTACACTGGTCACGTTGGTATAGGTCCCGCCTAGAAGTAACTTTTTCAAGTGGTACATTCTCGGTGAAGTAAAACGCAACTTTATCCACTGCTCACGTTAGTAAAAGTCCCGCCTGGAAGTAACTTTTTCACGTGGTACATTCTCTGTGACGTGGAACGCAATTTCATTCACTGCTCACCTTGGTAAAGATCCCACCTGGAAGTAACTTGTTTATGTGGTACATTCTCGGTGACATGGAACTCACTTTCTTTCACAGGTCATGCTGGTATGGTTCCCGTCAGGACTTGTTCACGTGGTACATTCTGGGTGACGTTGAGCTCACTTTCTTTCACTGCTCACTTTGGTATAGGTCCCGCTTAGAGCCAAATTGATTACGTGTTACATTTTCGGTGACGTGGAACTCACTTTCTTTTACTTTTCACTTTGGTACAAGTCCCTCCTGGAGGCAACTTGTTCATGAGGTACATTATCGGTGACGTGAAACTCACTTTCTTCTACTTTTCACTTTGGTAGAGGTCCCTCCTGGAGGCAACGTGGTCACGTGGTACATTATCGGTGACGTGGAACTCACTTTCTTTTAATTCTCACTTTGGTATATGTCCCGTCTGGAGGCAACTTGGTCACGTCGTACATTCTCGGTGACATGGAACTCACTTTCACTTTGGTGTAGGTCCCGCCTGGAGCCATCTTGTTCACGTGGTACATTCTCGGTGACGTATAACTCACTTTCTTTCACTGCTCACTTCGGTATAGGTCCCGCCTGGAGCCAACTTGTTCACGTGGTACATTGTCGGTGACGTAGAACTCACTTTCTTTCACTGCTCACTTTGGTATAGGTCCCGCCTGGAGCCAACTTGTCCACGTGGTATATTCTCGGTGACGTAGAACTCACCTTCCTTCATTGCTCACTTTGGTATAGGTCCCGCCTGGAGCCAACTTGTTCACGTGGTACATTCTCGGTGACGTACAACTCGCTTTCTTTCATTGCTTACTTTGGTATAGGTCCCGCCTGGAGGCAGCTTGTTCAAGTCGTAAATTCTCGGTGTGCCGAAAGATGGTTAGGGTAACTAAGATTGCGTTTTATGATTTGTTCATTGTGTCGTCCGATTACAAAAGACTGGTTTTCTTTCCGGGAAAGGACCTAGACCAAATGACGATGTTTAAAATCTTTAAGTAGAGAGAGCCGTATACGCATACCCCTAATGTAGGCCTAGTCTGGATTAGTGTGAAAAACAATCCAAAATTAGATTCATAAAGAGTAAACTTATATGAGAATTTTTAGAGGGTAACTCGTGTGTTTCATCTTACCGCTTAGTAAAGTCCCACACTACAGGCAGGGCACTTGTGTGGATAAAGAGTTGTTATTCCTCTCCCTCAAAAAGAGAAATAATGTAGTAAATATACTTTGCTTTCGTAGGATCAATATACAACCACGAGAAAATAACAATAATCAGTAAATTACACGTTAGTTTTTAATATACATAGGCCTAATTTTCTGTTCTATGGTTAAGAGATCGAACGTTAAACGAGATTGGGAGTGGCTCTTATTTATAAATTCGTGCTTTTAGGAGCAACATTGCTTGGAAATAACTTTATTTCCGATGCAATTTAAGTTTGCTATCCAGATAAACAAAATACATAGAATGCGTTTAATTTTTCAGTGGGGTAAAATCTGTCACTTATCAGAAAAATCGGTGAACACGCTTACGTCAAGATACTAAAACAAATTTCGATTCACCATTAAGTAAATATTTGTAAGTTTCGACAAAGAAATAAAATTTTTTGTAGATTGTGTAAGAACAATTTACTTTTGCATAGTGTTTTAGCTAGATTTTAAACAAAGTCATATGAAATTACGATAATGCTAACATTAAAAATTTTTATATCCAGTTATATAGTAGAAAACTAATAAATTTTATGTTAGGTTCAGAATATTTTCTAAATGATTCTTCTAAAATTGGAGCAATTTTCAAAATTATATTTTTTATTTATATCTTGTAAAAATTATAGTCGTATGTACAAAATAATTGTCTCTCAGAAATTAGGAAAAATCAATGATTACTTGTTTATTTTCACTTTACAAATGAAAATAGTTTTTCAAATATAACCGCTGCGTCAAAACATATATGTATTTAAACATACACTTTTTTGAGTCAGAAGTCAGTGCAACTGTAAAAAGCATCTACTTCCAATTCCACTTAGAGTGGAGAAAGATTTCTAGTTTCCAACTCAATTTTCAATTCATAATAATATTTAGGCAATAAGGATTGTTAAGTTTGCTTTGCTTAACACTATATATTATATTTACTCATTTTTTTACGTTTTATGCGTAATTCTTGTACAATAATTATCTCCAAATTATGCAATACAATATTCATTACAAATATAGGCTTAATTTAAAAATATATTAAGTAAAAATATCAAGTAACTCATTAAAAATGAGCTTCTATATGGGGAAAAATTGACTGCCAGTTCAAAACGTTTTACTACTATTTGGGGTCACAGGTCCAGTATTAATTCACAAAACTTGCCCTGTTCTACTAACTGAAAATGCGATCCATGCTTGTAATAAGGTATTGCCTGTTTATACTTCGTACTTAAAACCTGTATACATATCTCCTCGCCTCCCTCTTTAAGTATAGGGCAATATTATATAGGTTAAATACAAAAACTTGTACATAGATATATAGTATATATATATATATATATATATATATATATATATATATATATACTATATATGTACAAGTTTTTGTATTTAACCTATATAATATTGCCCTTATTATTAATTTTATATACCTTATTACAAGCATGGATCACATTGTCAGTTAGTAGAACAGGGCAAGTTTTGTAAATTAATACTGGACCTGTGACCCCAAATAGTAGTAAAACGTTTTGAACTGGCAGTCAATTTTTATATACTGTATATAATATACATACTAATGATAGTATTAAGGATCTATAGGAAATAAAATCTTATATTAAAAATTACTAACAAAAAAATATCGGTTTACCCTTCCTTACAGTATTTCTAATTTTATCCAATGAACAGCGCATGTGATATTTTTGTGAAATAAGTACCTATAGTATGTGCGTTATAATTTTGTGTTTAAGGAAAGGACGTGTTTTAAAGTGTAATTGTAAGTTATGGTAATTGTAAGCTTACAAAATATAAAATTAATTCTATGTAGACTTAATTATATAGTCAGTGTTAAAATTACATAAAATTACTTAAAACTGTTGTAAAAATTTTCAAGTGACGACTAACGCAATGCATAATTAAAATAAAACATAATTTTGTATATTATATGAAATATAATAGGCATATATCCAATTATTTCATAAATAGACCAAAATTCAAAAGTGAACATCTTAATTATGAATTGAAATCAACCGAAGATGTTACATCCAGTACGTGATAATTTCTTCACTAAACCATTTTGATACTTCCAAACAATCCATAAAAAGCACGATATACTTTCACTTGTTCTTTTATAGATGCTAAATTTATAATACTTTTTGACATACTCAAACCTTGGAATTAGGATATACTACTTACAATCGAATTTTGAACTTTAAAAAATATACTTTATGATAGTCAGTAAGACAAGTCAGTATTGAATATAAACTGAAATAAGTAGTCATTTGTTGCATGTAATTATTTCATATTAATTTGAAGATTTTAAATATAAGATTAGGAAAATAATAATAATAATATGAAATAACACATATTCGTAATAGATACAATACAACAATGCAGGTTTTGAAATCGTGATACTTAGCCATAGTCAAACGGAAGTTTATTATTAGTAGGTTTGTTTTTGTAGAAACTTGATATAAGCTCAGACTAATCTACTTTCTAGTTTGGAGCTCAATAACAACAGACATATAAATGAACTCTTATCGGCGGAGCTGGTGGGAGCGAGGGCTGTTTTGGATACTGACAAGAATGTTAATTGGGTACAACATAGTATTAAATACTTCAATTAACTATCAGTATGAACTCTAATGGAATGGCTATGTCCATCATAAATGGTAATCCGGTAGTTAATTTGGCCAGAACTACGGTATTAAATGCAAATAGAGTAGTAATTATACCTACTGTAGTTAGTAGTAGTCAAAGTTAGTACCTCTGTGTTATTTCATGCTAGGTTTACATAAATGGGTTTAGATCATGGGAGGAATAACTATCCCATTCTAAAGGTTTTATTTATAGCTGGTAGGTATCATCATATTTAAGATTTTTTAAGTGATGAAAATTCAGTTACCTCATCGCTGAACTAAACAAAGTACGTACCACCGCGTGTCGCGTAACAAGCTTCGCTGAACTAAACAAAGTACGTACCACCGCGTGTCGCGTAACAAGCTTCGCTGAACTAAACAAAGTACGCACCACCGCGTGTCGCGTAACAAGCCTCGCTGAACTAAACAAAGTACGCACCACCGCGTGTCGCGTAACAAGCTTCGCTGAACTAAACAAAGTACGCACCACCGCGTGTCGCGTAACAAGCTTCGCTGAACTAAACAAAGTACGCACCACCGCGTGTCGCGTAACAAGCTTTGCTGAACTAAACAAAGTACGCACCACCGCGTGTCGCGTAACAAGCTTCGCTGAACTAAACAAAGTACGCACCACCGCGTGTCGCGTAACAAGCTTCGCTGAACTAAACAAAGTACGCACCACCGCGTGTCGCGTAACAAGCTTCGCTGAACTAAAACAAAGTACGCACCACCGCGTGTCGCGTAACAAGCTTCGCTGAACTAAACAAAGTACGCACCACCGCGTGTCGCGTAACAAGCTTCGTTGAACTAAACAAAGTACGCACCACCGCGTGTCGCGTAACAAGCTTCGCTGAACTAAACAAAGTACGCACCACCGCGTGTCGCGTAACAAGCTTCGCTGAACTAAACAAAGTACGCACCACCGCGTGTCGCGTAACAAGCTTCGCTGAACTAAACAAAGTACGCACCACCGCGTGTCGCGTAACAAGCTTCGCTGAACTAAACAAAGTACGCACCACCGCGTGTCGCGTAACAAGCTTCGCTGAGGCAGGCGACAGGTAAGACAGACAGACAATCATAGAGAAAAGAAATGTTTACATTCCTCTGGCATACAAAAGAGAATTTGTGTTTCGCTTCCATGACGTCCAGGCGAATCCCATGATTGGACATGCAACATCATAGAACCATTATTGTTTACTTACAAATAATGGTTCGTGCAAAATTGAAAGTTAAAGATTGAAATAAGTCTCGAAATGTCTTACCACATAATACCTTCATTTTTACTATGATAAGTTTCATAGCAGAGTTAAAACAATTAAAGTTCAGGCGTTCAATAGAGAGCTAATATAAACTCTTGTCACATTATTTTTGTAATATATTATTTTACTCTATGAATGAAACTGTCACGTATTTAAATCTGGTATTGTTGTACTAAGTTTGATTACACATTTGATTATTCTGCTCTTTTCTTGATGCCATCTTGGTTAGCTATAAGACCAATTTAAACATATTAGTTAACCAACCACAACCTAGTAATATTCTTCTATACTGCTCAACCTGTAAACATACTGCTCAACGTGTAAACAATGAAATACATTTATTTTATAAAATTTTTCAAAATTAATACATAATTTTACAGAAAAAATATTTTAATACTGAAACATGAAACCTGAATAAAAGTTAGTTATGAGATACTTACATACACCTAATGTATATACATACGTCTATGTGTGTATACTAGGGTACATACACAGGGCAATATTTCCTCAAATCACTTAAAACTTGTTTATTTATAAACTTTAAAACAAAATAAGCATTAAATCAATATTATTTTAATAGCTGTGAAATTTTAAATTTATCACCGAATTTCCAAGAGAGTTTTCTTCTTTCAAGAAAGTTAATAAAATAAAAGGTTACTTCTTGTTCCAAAAATAAAATATAACTAAAGATTTAATGTTAATTTCTAATTTAACTCAACATTTTTTGCTTTTCTTATAAACGTAGCTAAATGAAACTAAACAAAAATCTTGCTGAAAAATGTTTCTTGTCCCTTGAGTCACTACCTGTAACTGTTGGAACAGATTCAAAGGGCAACCCGAATTTTATGTTTTACTCAAAAATTTTATATCGAGATGTATGAAAATCATTCTGACTAAATGGTTATTTAAGTTATTTTTAAATTATATTGAAATTTAGAACTTTACAACAACAAAGAACTTTCGTAACAACAACAATGCTTGTAACGAAGTGTATTCTCGTGAAACTTGCGTGATTTATTATTATCAGTGAATTTAAAATCTTCTTATTTCTCTCTTTTATCCGAATAATACAAACTCTTATTTTAATCTTGATAAGAAAAGTTTTATTTTATTATAATTCAAGACTCATTTAACGGAATGTTTCATTTCTAGATCTATACGAAAGCTAATATTATTGTTACATATTGTTGCGAAATACGTCTTGTTTAATCGTTTAGTATAGATTAGGAGTGAAGATTACAAATGATCCTCTTGGTGACATTTGTGTTGCAAAAATAATCCAAAACACTGGCGTTTAAATGTATACAGACAATTGTAAATAAATATTTCATGATATGAGGATACTTTCAAACAACAATCTCTCAACGGAATTTTTCATTTCTAGATCTATACGAAAGCTAATATTATTATTACATATTGTTGGGAAATATGTCTTATTTATTCGTTTAGTATAGAGTAGGAGTGAAGATTACAAATGATCCTCTTGGTGACGTTTGTGTTGCAAAAGTACTCCAAAACACTGGCGTTTAAATGTATACAGACAATTGTAAATAACTATTTCATGATATGAGGATACTTTCAAACAACAATCTCTCAACGGAATGTTTCATTTCTAGATCTATACGAAAGCTAATATTATTGTTACATATTGTTGCGAAATACGTCTTATTTTTACGTTTAGTATAGAGTAGGAGTGAAGATTACAAATGATCATCTTGTGTGACATTTGTTTTGCAAAAATACTCCAAAACACTGTCGTTTAAATGTATACAGACAATTGTAAATAACTATTTCATGATATGAGGATACTTTCAAACAACAATCTCTTACCTCACATTTGTGGTGCCGGCTTGTTAAACAATGATTGACAATTTAAACAACAATTAATATTACTGTAACACCGACATAGAAACCCTAGTTTTTATGGCTGTGGACATATAAAGATTCTAACAGCATATTTTTTATTCTTGTATTTTGTTTGCTCAGTAATCTCTAAACAATTGAAAACATCCTACATTATGAACCTTTGAAAAAACCTTGTGGAATATAGCACAAAGAGAAAAAATATTTATTTGTTATTTTTATTCGTTTAGGGTGATCGCAAAATATTTTATACATATTTTACAACTTGAAAAAATATTTCATGTATAAGATTATACGCAATATAGTATATTACTAGTTTCATACAAAAAATTAAGTTTAGTCCAATAAACTATTATTTTTGATTTTACTGTAGCTCTACATTATGTTCGTGTATTTAGATTTTGAAAAATGTTCGTAGTACTTTAAGCCTATATTTTACATTATATGCATATACTGAATGTTAATATACAAAATTTTTTGTTTTTATTATGATGACCCTAAATAGTCTCGAACTCATAAGATTTAAGTAGATACTGGTGGAAATTAAAACTGCACCCTTTTAGAAATATTCAGGTTTATTAAATCAATTCAAATGTCAATTATTAACCTTGTATTCCACCAAAACAATGTTTTGAACAATAGGTTAAAATTACTACTTCCTTAGGCAAGGCACTTTCGATTTAATATTGGCTCACTGTCCTCTAAATACGTGAGTATAAAATATAAAAAATAAAAAAATAATCTTGAATAAATCTGAATGAAATACATTAAATAGGCTTCTTCTCAAAACTAATAAAATAATAATAATAAACTTCTTTCAAATTAAATTCTCAAACAAAACTAAACAGTTCTCAACAGGAATTTTTCACAAGTTCCTACAGGATATGGTGCAGCACCTGCAGCTCTTAATTTTTACTACAATCCTTAGAATTTCAATTAAATTTTACGTTCGACTTTAATAAATTACTCCTTTACAATTCATATATATATTATAGTCCTCACTCAACAGAATTTGATCGTTAATTTCAAATTTTAAATTCCAATTTTAAATTAATTCACTTCTTAATTTTGCAAATTTCAAATTTAGAAAAATTTAATAATTCAGTCAAATACTTAGCTCTTTGGTCGTGAAGGTCTTGGAGTTCGGTATTAATATAATTTATACCGACGGATCCTACGCCCGACACTAGTTTTAAACTCGCACTAAAATGACTTTACTCTCTCGCTTCTCAACTCGAAATGGTAGCAGAACGTGGTTTCTCGGCCTGCACCGACTACGCTCCTGTTCCTGCAGGTCTGTTTAAATCTCTCCCAACGCAGGTTGGCCGCCTAACCAAGATAGAGTCCACTGTAAACTATTGTTTAGCATTCACTGCCATCAAGTCAGGTCTAGACCAGATTCCAAGCGCGTTGTTCCTGCCGCTGGATTACAATATAAATTTACTTTTTTATTCCCTATCCATTTACAATTCTAAAATAAATTTTTATTTATTAATTTTATTTATTGCAGGTCCGGTTTGTTATTAGTTGGGTCGTCCTTGGAACCTTTGCCCTGCACGGCTGTGTGTCCTTGGCTCGCCCATTCACTGGTTGACGCAGCTTCATATAGAATTAAAACATATCCCCAGACGGGGGTGTCAGTTCTTATTTTATTATTTTTACCTATACCGTTGTTTATCATAGAAATAACAGTCTTTTTTCTTCTCTTCCCCTCTTCCTTGGCATAAATTTTATCAAACTAACAAGTTTAAATTAATATTCGAACATTCGTGTTAGTTATTAATTTACATACAAACATAAATAACACATGTTAATAACATTAATTACGGACCATAAGTTTCGGATTTGTGCATTATTCAGAAAAATAAATACTGAATTGTTTTAATACACTCCTCCTCTCCCAAACCATATAGTTATCGCAACTGTTTATTTCACCTGTGCCCTTTTATCTAAATCATAAACTTTTTATTCCTCTTGAGGTTTCTTCAAGTTTAAAATACATTTTTACAAGATTACAATTCAAGTTAATATTTACAATTTAACAGGGCTGTAGAATTTCCTCAATTGTTCAATATATTTTAATTTAATCTTCCTTGTCAATTTCTCAAATCAAACATACATACATACAGCGTACATCTAATATAGTTTTTCTTCATTCTTACAACTAATTTAATTCGTCATAATTTTTAATCAGTTCCTTTTTTAAATTTTTTTTTTGTAATTCAAATTATTTACCCTTCGGTAATTATTTTGTTTTGTTATATTTAAATATGCATTCTTCTTTCCCCAGTGGGTTTCACATCCTGCAAGTGTATTCTACGGAACTCATTCAATTCTTTTAAATTTTGAACTACATATGAGTTGGAGCTAATAAATGAAATTATTCTGAATGGTCCTTCATATTTCAGATCTAGCTTATATAGCTGATTTTTAATTCTACAATAGACTACATCATACATTTTTAATTGCCTGTGATTTCGGTTGTATCGGTTTCTTCTCGAATTCAGCTCATTTTGTCTTTTTAAATTTTGAATAGCTTCAACCATCTTTGCATTCTTATCTTTGCTCCATTTTTCATCACAAATATCTTTAATTTGCCATTTTAGTGACAAACCATCATTTGCTTTGAAACTGAACATTAATTCAAATGCAGACGACTTTATACTTTCATTGTGACAAGTATTTAGGGCCATTTGCACATGGTACAAATCCTTGTCCCAATTCTTTTTACAGTTATGATAATAAGCTGTCAGAATTTGATTTAAATTTCGAATTTGCCTTTCACTTTTATTTCCTTGAGGAGTATAAGGTATAATGGTCCTTTGTTTTATGCCCAAATTAAACAAATAGTTTTTGAATTCCTCGCTGACAAAATATGGTCCATTATCCGTCACGAATTCTTCAGGCAAAGAAAAATTTTTGAAAATATTATTTTCTAATGCATTAATTACATTACCTGAGGTGCATTTCCTGAGTGGCATTATCCAATTATATTTGGTGAAGTCATATACTGCTATCAGGATGTATTGCATTCGATTGGAAGATGCAGGTAATGGCCCATAAATATCCATATATAACTTCTGCATTGGACGACTGCTCAGATTGCTGTTCAAAGGTCCTTGGTCCCCCAGTTGCTACTTTTTGCTTTCAAACATACTTCACAACATTTTACATTATTTTTCACATAATCATTTAGTTTAGGGTGATAAAACCTTTCATTTATTTTCTGTTGTGTTTTTAAAATGCCGAAGTGACAGCCAGACAATGAGTTGTGATAATACTCGTATACAACCTTGAATAAGTGCTCAGGTAAATAGATCCTTTTAGAATTGTTTTTATTGTTCACATAAAATAACACCCCTTTTTCCACACTGTAAACATCACTATTGGTATAGTTCAATACACCCTCCATAATTTTAGTTATATTTACATCCTGCTTCTGATGCGTTTTTAAGTCCATAAAGCTAAAAGACATCGTACTTATACTATTTATAGACACTGTTTCCTCTCTTATTACTAAGTCCTTATTATTTACAGTTTCATTGTTCATTTTTAAAGAGTTATCGTTCATCTTGTCCTTATTCACTAATTTTTCTAGTTCATGTAACACATTGTTGTCAACTTCACTATCTTGAAATAATCTAGATAAATAGTCCGCTACTGGGTTCTGATTACCTTTAACATGCGTAATTTTAAATGGTAGAGACAATATAACCTCCACCCAGCGCCCTAATTTTCCTAATTTACGAAAGTGGGACAATACCCAAGCCAATGCTGAGTTGTCGGTCACTAAGTTGAATGGTCTCATTTCTAGGAAATTACGGAACTTATTTATTGAACAGACTACTGCCAAAGCTTCCTTTTGATAGGTAGTAAGTTTCACCTCACTTTCATTAAATTTCCTCGAATAATAGGCCACCAGTTTTAAATGTCCATTGTCCGCTTCCTGTAATAAACAGGAACCGAGGACCTTATTACTCGCGTCGCATTGGACTGTGAACTCCTTGTTGAAGTCAGGGATGGCTAATACAGGGGGACGGGTAACCGCTCGTTTCAGTTTATCGAACGATTCCTGACATTTTTGGTCCCACATAAATTTGGTCGACTTCTTCCTCATTTCATTGAGTGGATGAGCTATTTCCGCATAATTTGGAATAAATTTAGAGAAATAACTAGTCATCCCTATGAACCTCGCAATACCTTTCTTGTCCCGGGGTCTCGGAGATTCTAATAACGTCCGTGTACGGTCAGGGTCCATTCTTATAGTGTCTTTGGAAACCAAATGTCCCAGAAATTTAATTTCATTATAACAAAATTTTACTTTCTCCGGATTCACAGTAAGATTATTTTTCTTTAAACACTCTAACACTTGTTTCAAATGCATATAATGTTCCTCCAATGTCTTCGAATACACAATAATATCGTCCAAAAAGGCGAGAGTGCAAGTAAATCTCAATTCTCCTAAGATTTTATTCATATATGACGACAATACCCCATTTCCAATTAATAATCCAAAAGGAATTCGTTTAAAGCTGTAACTTCCGAAAGGTACCGAGAACGTAGTTAACTCCTGGCTTTCCTTCGCTAAACTTATTTGATAAAAACTTTTGGTTAATTCTATTACTGAGTAATAATTGTTTCCCTTCAAATGGTAATATAGTTCGTGCATGTCGCCTATAGGATAACTCACTCCTTCCAACTTCTTGTTTAACTCCTTGTAATTAACTACTAATCTTTCCGATTTTCCATCTTCCTTACCTACTAAAAAGGCTGGACTCGAGCACTGACTCACACTTGGTTGAATAATGTCCTGTTCCAATAATTCGTCAATAATTTTTTTTATTTTTAATTGTTTAGGTGGATTCAATGGATATGGTCTAAGTTTTACGGGTCCATGATCTTTAACTTTTAATTTATACTCATAATCTAGAGTTTTACCAATTTTGTCGGTAAATACCGTTGGAAATTCCTTTATAATTTTTATTATTTCATTGCTGGCCTCTTCGCATCCTATTTTATAAGTGTGATTGGTGTTCATACACGCAACTGTAATATTTTGCACAAATTTTATACACTTCTCTACATTAAAGTCAAATCGACAACAATTATTTTTCAAGTCTATTAACAAACCAGGATGTTTTATAAAGTTCGCTCCTAAAATTGCCTTTTGGGCTAAGTCCTTCACTATAAGAAATTCCACTTTCCAGGTGAACCTATCTATTTTAATTTTTATATTTACACTGCCGATTACGGACATTTTTTTATTTTCAGCACTCATACATGTCAGGTTAGATAACTGGTAACACTTTACAATCTTATTCTCTAATAATAGTTTATACAGTCTATCACTAATTATATTTATACTACTACCAGTATCTAATAATACATTTAATGATATATTCTTGCCAAAATCTATTTCTAAGCTGGGCAATGAACTGAAATTTTCCGAATTTTTCTTTTGCCAAGTATGATTTAATTTAGCAGATAATTCATGTGAACTTTTGTTGGACACAATTTTAGGTAACCGGGAAAGTTCACCCTTCCTTAACTCATTGTTCGAACTTTCCCTACTAACTAGTTTTTTGACTCCTGTACATTACGACCTACATTTTCGGGGTTAATAGCTGGAGTGTGGTTTACAATAGGTCTCTGCTGGTTTACAACAGGTTTCCTGTTTAGCTCCCGGCACTGATAAGCATAATGACCAGGTCTATTACATTTATAACAAGTTATTGTTTCTTGCCTCGCCCTGATCCTGTTAACCGGTACATTATACTTCCTATTCACATTCAAATTATTCCCTGTTTTCCTCACGTTGTCAGCATAACCTACATTATTCGCCCTTATACACATCTCATCCAGTTCGGAATATGTGCTCGGATTTCCCATAAACACTAGTTTATTTCTGGTTTCAGGATTAATTCCCACCTTAATTAATTCCACAACATCCCTTTCATTTATATTACAACAAAGTACTTCTACTGATTCCTTAATGTCTATAATGTAGTTGGATAAGCTTTCATTATATCTTTGGGGACGGTGCACCTTTTCAAATTTCAAAAGTTCACGCTGATGATATGGTACGAAATAATTCAATAATATTTCAAGCATTCATTTGACCGTGACATTGTCCTGTTTTATTTCTAATAGTTTCGACAAAAGAGCTCCCTGACTATGTGAAATCGCAATCTCCATAATATCCTCTTCCGTACATCTAGTTTCCTTTTTAAGTTTCAAGATTATTTTAAAGAATTCTAATAATTCTTGAACATTTAATCCATCGCAGATTTTTAACTCCTTCAAATAATGCTCAATGGGGTTCGGTAGTTTATTATAACTTAAATGTGGCCGTCCTGAAACAAACACATCATCTCTCATATTTAGACCAGACTTATCTTTCACTTCCGGTTTACCAGCCTCTTCCAGCTCACCTTCTATTTCCAAATTGGAATCAGATAACTTGCGCACCAAGTTATCAGATGTTTCCTTGTCAATTTTTAGGTTTTTTATTTTTAACAACAATTCACTTAATATACTATTCCGGTTTTCAACATGTTTAGCTATATCCTTCTCTTCGATTTTAAACAATTTACTTAAGTTAGTCAGTCGGCGCTGCCAATGATTTATTTTTGTTTCACACCTAACTATGTCCAATGTTAGTCCCTGTTCAATGGATTCCTCCAGTCTAGTTCCTAATAGTTGGGTTTCTAACTTAATTTTATCCCATTCCTCCTTGAAAACGACCTTTCCACTCAGGTTCAAATAATTACTATTTACATCAAGACTTATTAACTGCCGTAACTTTTTCCTTAAATCTATCACCTTAAGACTAGGAGACACTTCCACACCTCTTAACCTAATTTCATAGTCCAATTCCTCCTTGGTTAACAAGTCCACCTTAAGTGCCATTTTAAAAGTTTAATATTAAACACTTTATAATTTTCCAGTATCCAAGCCACTTATTAATTTACAACCACTAAGTTCAATTTTATTAAGGTTCACCAGAATACTAGCAGAGTTGCGCACTTATTTGTATACTGAATGTTAATACACAAAATACGACTTATTTTTACGTTTAGTATAGAGTAGGAGTGAAGATTACAAATGATCATCTTGTGTGACATTTGTTTTGCAAAAATACTCCAAAACACTGTCGTTTAAATGTATACAGACAATTGTAAATAACTATTTCATGATATGAGGATACTTTCAAACAACAATCTCTTACCTCACATTTGTGGTGCCGGCTTGTTAAACAATGATTGACAATTTAAACAACAATTAATATTACTGTAACACCGGCATAGAAACCCTAGTTTTTATGGCTGTGGACATATAAAGATTCTAACAGCATATTTTTTATTCTTGTATTTTGTTTGCTCAGTAATCTCTAAACAATTGAAAACATCCTACATTATGAACCTTTGAAAAAACCTTGTGGAATATAGCACAAAGAGAAAAAATATTTATTTGTTATTTTTATTCGTTTAGGGTGATCGCAAAATATTTTATACATATTTTACAACTTGAAAAAATATTTCATGTATAAGATTATACGCAATATAGTATATTACTAGTTTCATACAAAAAAATTAAGTTTAGTCCAATAAACTATTATTTTTGATTTTACTGTAGCTCTACATTATGTTCGTGTATTTAGATTTTGAAAAATGTTCGTAGTACTTTAAGCCTATATTTTACATTATATGCATATACTGAATGTTAATATACAAAATTTTTTGTTTTTATTATGATGACCCTAAATAGTCTCGAACTCATAAGATTTAAGTAGATACTGGTGGAAATTAAAACTGCACCCTTTTAGAAATATTCAGGTTTATTAAATCAATTCAAATGTCAATTATTAACCTTGTATTCCACCAAAACAATGTTTTGAACAATAGGTTAAAATTACTACTTCCTTAGGCAAGGCACTTTCGATTTAATATTGGCTCACTGTCCTCTAAATACGTGAGTATAAAATATAAAAAATAAAAAAATAATCTTGAATAAATCTGAATGAAATACATTAAATAGGCTTCTTCTCAAAACTAATAAAATAATAATAATAAACTTCTTTCAAATTAAATTTTCAAACAAAACTAAACAGTTCTCAACAGGAATTTTTCACAAGTTCCTACAGGATATGGTGCAGCACCTGCAGCTCTTAATTTTTACTACAATCCTTAGAATTTCAATTAAATTTTACGTTCGACTTTAATAAATTACTCCTTTACAATTCATATATATATTATAGTCCTCACTCAACAGAATTTGATCGTTAATTTCAAATTTTAAATTCCAATTTTAAATTAATTCACTTCTTAATTTTGCAAATTTCAAATTTAGAAAAATTTAATAATTCAGTCAAAGTACTTAGCTCTTTGGTCGTGAAGGTCTTGGAGTTCGGTATTAATATAATTTATACCGACGGATCCTACGCCCGACACTAGTTTTAAACTCGCACTAAAATGACTTTACTCTCTCGCTTCTCAACTCGAAATGGTAGCAGAACGTGGTTTCTCGGCCTGCACCGACTACGCTCCTGTTCCTGCAGGTCTGTTTAAATCTCTCCCAACGCAGGTTGGCCGCCTAACCAAGATAGAGTCTACTGTAAACTATTGTTTAGCATTCACTGCCATCAAGTCAGGTCTAGACCAGATTCCAAGCGCGTTGTGCCTGCCGCTGGATTACAATATAAATTTACTTTTTTATTCCCTATCCATTTACAATTCTAAAATAAATTTTTATTTATTAAATTTTTATTTTTATTTAAAGTATACCATGTAATTGGTATAATGCACTTGGTTGGTTCCCCCCTGCATGCATTTAAAAAATAAAATTAACTTTAAACCGTAAAATGAATAGGAGATCGGTTTTGTAGTTACAGTAGAGTAAGAATTTGTGGTGAGTGATACGCAGTTATTTTGTTTCGCAAATACAGGTTAATTTGTTTATTTAGAGAAAACAAGACGTTTTTATTGAGATTCTAAAAGTATGGGCTCTGTCCGAAGTTTTACCTTTATTGTTATAATATATATATACAGGGTGTAACTGAAATACACCGACAAACTTCAGGAGGTTGTTCCTGAGGTCAAAACGAACCAAAAAGTTCCTATAAATGTATGTCCTAAAATGCATCGTTTTCCGTCTGTCCGTCTGTTTGTTTTTATTACATTAATTTTTTTTTTCTAAAACAACCATTAAAGGTACAAATGTTAAAATTTTTAACATATGCTAATCTAGTAAAGATTGTCAATTTTTAAAAAAATTGAAAATTTTTACTCAACAAAATTCAAAATGGCGGCTAGTTAAAAATCTTTGATGGTGAATTTCTCAAAAACTACTTCGTGTATAAAAAAATTTACTAGAATATAAAGAAAATATAAATTTATTTATAAAACGAACGGTACCTCATTTTTTGAAATCGCTCAAGAAATAAAAAAGTTATGGCATTTTTCTTAACCTAGTAACATATCACATTTACAAGTTTTTTTCTTGTTTCAAAAAACTACAGTAGCCTACAATTGTTTAGAAACATTCAACAAAAATATCTCACATTAAACAAAAAGAGTTTTAAGCTGTCTGTCATTATTAAGAAAATACGGAATAACTTAACAGAGCAACATTTATTTCAAAATATTAGGGATCACTTTTACAACAAATGTTCAATATGCCTTCCATTTGATGCGATGCATGCATTACACCTTTGGTCATTGATTGCCGAGTTCTTTCAAGAATTCCTGGTGTATTCCTTACAGTGTTACAGGCTGCAGTGATACGCTGTAAAAGTTCATCCCTGGTATTAACTGGTCTTTCATAAACTAGAGTTTTCAAATGGCCCCAAAGGAAGAAATCGATTGGATTTAGACCTGGCGACCGAGGCGGCCATGATACAGGTCCCCCTCTGCCTATCCATCTTTCCCCATAAGTTTGGTCCAGAAAATGCCTGACATCTAGTCTGAAATGCGCGGGAGCTCCATCATGCATGAACCAACAGTGCTCTCTCACACCCAAGGGAACATCATCTAAAATTTCAGGCAATTCGTGTTGTAAGAAATGTCTGTAGTTTTCACCATTTTGTATGTCAGGTAATACAAAAGGACCTAATAAACAGTCTCCAATGATGCCTGCCCAAACATTTATTTTAAACTGCTGTTGATGTCTCCCTTCATGAATGGGTTGTGTGTTTTCATCAGCCCATTGATGCATATTGTGGTAGTTGGTTATTCCATCTCGATTAAAACAAGCTTCATCTGTATACACAACTAATGATGTAAAAACCAGGGTTGTTAGCTTGCTGATAAACCATTGGCAAAACTGTAAACGTAATGGAAAGTCAGCTGGACCAAGGGCTTGTACACGCTGATAATGGTACGGATATAACATCTGCTCATGTAGAACTCGCCATACTGTCATGTGGTCTACGTTGAGTATTGCTCCTAACTGCCTAGTACTTACGCCTGGATATTCCTCTACTCGCTGTAAGATGTTTTCTTCCAAATCAGGAGTTCTTACGCTGTCTCTGTACACCTCGGTCTGCAGTAGAAGGTAACAAAGTGCCAGTCTCATGAAGTCGGTTGAAAAACAGCAGCAAATGTTGAATGAGTAGGTTGTTGTCGATTTGGAAATGATTCGTAATACAGGCGGGATGCTAGGCGGACTATTACCGTTAGCTTTTCCATACATAAATACATACATGTCAGCTTGATGGCTAAATGGGTAACCTGCCATCTTCAATAGAATAAGACCACTATCGACTAATAATGTTTCTACAAGTGAAAGTAACAGATCATTATCTTGTCAAAAATAAACAAGGAAATGACTTACTTATCTGAATTCATTGTTGTTCTAATCAGCTGTGTCTCAACATGAAAACATATTCAGCTGTTTAAACCATGAAAGTTGAGTCATGTAAATTGCTTGTTACAATGTCGTTTTTAAAATTTAATACTAATTATCATGTTTAAAGTTTTTTAAACCCAAAATATCGTTTTATTTTTATACTGCCTAAATACATTACATTAACTTTTGAAACAAAAAAAAACTTGTAAATGTGATATGTTACTAGGTTAAGAAAAATGCCATAAATTTTTTATTTATTGAGCGATTTCAAAAAATGAGGTATCGTTCGTTTTATAAATAAGTTTATATTTTTTTTATATTCTAGTAAATCTTTTATACACGAAGTAGTTTTTGAGAAATTCACCATCAAAGACTTTAACTAGCCGCCATTTTGAATTTTGTTGTTGAGTAAAAATTTAAAATTTCTTTTTTAAATTGACAATCTTTACTATATTAGCATATGTTGAAATGTTTAACTGTGTACCTTTAATGGTTGTTTAGAAAAAAAAATTTAATGTAATATAAACACAAACAGACGGACAGACGGAAAACGATGCATTTTAGGACATTACTTTTATAGGAACTTTTTGGTTCGTTTTGACCTCAGAAACAACCTCCTGAAGTTTGTCGGTGTATTTCAGTTACACCCTGTATATATATATATACAATTATTTTTTACACTGGATATATTAGTGCAGTAAAACTAATAAAAATTTATGTTTATAAAGTTATAAACATCATTTTCAACAATATTTATTGGTTATTAATCATTGAAGAAGCTGTAGAAAATAGAGTGTAATGGGTTGTGGTTCAGAAATACGTAGTTTAGCCGCAATAAGCAAATAGTACTCCGAAATACTAAGATATGTCATAATCATTATTACACACATAATATACAAAAGTGTATAACGAAAAACTAAATTTTTATTATTAAACAGTATTTAGGAATAAAAATATTTTTATTTAAATTATTTTCTTTTAAAGATATAGGTAAAAACTTGTTAACAAAAGGTTCTTCAGGTACGAGGTTCTTGAATAGTATAAGACCAGCTTGTTATTTATATGCTTATTTATAATATTATAGTCCTTTTGATATATATTATAATTAAAACTACTTACCTTTGTTATACTCATTTACTAACTAGAATATCTTATAACTATATTATATTGTTACAGAGATTAAACAATTTTACGATTTGTTCGAATACTTGATAAAAATAATTTTAGGATATTTAAGTTCTTTAATAATAAATTTTATTGTTTTTTATTATTTTAAGGCAAGAAGGACCTGTTCCTATAGTAACAATACTAAATAAAACATGACACTTTAAATCATTTTCTCTTTGAATTACAAATTTAATATATTCCAATGGTTAGTTATTGATTCTGTTGTATGATTACTATTCAAGCATTTATGACCAGATTCAGGAAAATAAAAAATAATAATTTTTTAGGCCTCAGTTTATAAATGTTGGGCAAATTTCGTGTTTAAAATGTTGACAATATAACTCCGCAATTGGCTTTGGAATTTTAAAAAACTGTCTCTAATTTATAACAAAGTTAACGTAATTATATCCACATATATTATTGAGCAGGGAAGAGGAGTGAAACACTTTAATACAAAATGTTATTTAAATTTTCAGTCGGTGGCAGTTGGATTTGTTAAGCAATGTATTTAAAATAAATAATAAAATAAATAAATAAACATGCCTTTTATTTCAAGCGATTATCAGATACATCTGTTTTTCATAATAACTCACGTCAACATGATACAATATATTTTATACACTAAACTTATTTAAAACAGTTACAAGTACAAAGTTAAAAGTATAAAACGTTCACTCCAGTGAAAAGAGGTGCTTCTTTAGCTGAAGTTTAAAATGGCGAACTTTAAGCAATTTAAGGTCACAAGGGAGACCGTTGTACAACTTTGGACCAAAATGAGAAAATCCCCTTCGACCAATCTCCAACCTCACTTTATTAAAGTGAAGTTGGTCACTCTGCCGAGTGTTGCGGCAAACAATCTCAGCACGACTGCACAGCCTTTCTGCCAGGTACCGTGGCTCCCGCTGGAACAGTACATTGTTTACAAGGCAGCAAGTCTGCATCCTACACACGGCATCCATGGTCATGAGTCCTGCAGCATCTCGAAAGGGTGACACGTGATCTCTTCGACAGAGCCCGTATACAAAATGAATTGCAGTGTTTTGCATTCTTTGAATTCGTTCTGCGTCCTCCTTTGAGATGCTATTGCCGTATGCAGGAAAACAGTAATAAAAAATTGGTAACACGACAGACAGGACAAGACGCAGCTTAACGGACTCTGGAAGGGTGGATCTCAGCTTATACATGCCTCGCAGTCTCCCCAGTGCTCTCTGAGAAACATACGACACATGGTCAGAAAACCCCAGCCCACTGTCCAGCACAACGCCGAGCGTCTTTACAGTGTCACTTACACTCAAGTTTTCATCGCCAATCCTGATTTGCACGTTGCTCTCTTTGATACACTGCACCTGAGCCGCTGATGCTATGTAGAGAACCATTCATTTTTTAGCGTTCAGCTTAAGACCATGTCTCCCCGACCACACTCGCATGCTCTCCAAATCTGAATTTACGTAAGCAATAGCCTCCTCCAACCCATTTAACCCAAATGGCATATGCAACAGGCAATCATCGGCATACAAATGGACTTTGCAGTGGCGCACACAGTTTTCCAGATCTGATGTGTACAATGTGAAGAGTACCGGGCCTAGACAACTTCCTTGCGGGACGCCCCTAGCTTTCACCAGAGGAGAAGAAGTCATCGTACCCATCCTCGTCATCTGTTGCCTCTCAACAAGATATGACCTAAACCAGTTTATTGCATTATACCCGAAACCAAGAAACTTCATCTTTGCAAGCAATAAAGAATGGCTGATTGAGTCAAAAGCCTGGGAGTAGTCAAGCATGACTAGTGAACTACACCGGCCTCCGTCCCAAGTCTCAAACAAGTCACTAAACAAGTTAACAAGTGCAGTACATGTCCCGTGATGTTTCCTGAACCCAGACTGGAGTTTCGGTAGAATATTTTGCTCATCAACAAAATTCGAAATTTGTCTCACAACCAATTTTTCCACTATTTTCGACATGGCTGGTAAGATTGATATGGGTCTAAGATGAGAAACACTTGTTGGTATCTGTGTTTTCGGCAATGGTTTGACTATACTCATCTTCCATGTCTGTGGAAACTCATCTCTATTTACTGACGAATTGTTACAGTCACATATACAAAAAGGTCCATTAGTGTGCATGGGAAATGGAAAATAATTTTATATCCAAATACATTGTCTAATCCATTATTTCATCCATGTAGCATTGTAACGTTGAACGGAATGAGCAATACCAAAGAAAGTGACAAATCGAATCATTTTACAGCATCAGTCAATGACATTATACTCTACTGCTTACGGTTCAAATCGTTTTCCCGCGCTGTTCAGTTTAATCACGACAACTTTCGTATGTTTTTATTCGTGTTATAGTTTAACTTCTATTTATTCTGGGTGATAATTGTGTTTTACCTTAAATGGTTAATACGACAGTAATTGTATCAAGATTGGATTTACAACATTTTGGTAAATGAGGAGATTAGATAATATAGTGGTTAATTTGTGCTTCTTGTCTTTAATATAGTCTTAAAAGTAGTGAAACTGAGATTATATTCTATAAGACACTCGGGTTTTCCGCTGAAAATTTAGAAAAAAAGTATTTTTATGAAAAGATTTGCACGGCGTATGAATTGTCTGGAAATTCAGCTTTAAGTGAGGCCATCTAGATAATTGTTAAGGAAAAGAAACTTAATAAATTAGGTTGCCCAGATTTAAGTGACACAGCGTTTTTTGCTGTACACAGTGGTAGGTTTAACTAGAAGGTATACACCAGCCAGAAATAATCCCTGCTGGGTTAACAGTTACTTCATATAATATTTTCTTTCCACCTTAGTTATATAATTATTTTAGGTATATTCGTAATACAACTAGTGATTTTCATAATTATTATTACAAATGTTCATTCATGCAGAAAGACATGGTGAATACTCTGCTATTTAAAACAAAAGGAGCAACCTTAGTTTATGGCATTAATTTTGAAAACTGGGTAATTTAAATCCTGGTAAGCTATCATTCCTGAGTTTCTGATGTATCCAATTTTAAAACTCTTTGTTGCTGTTTAATATTATTTTTATTTTATGGTTAGAATCTGACGCTGTCAAAGACCTGACTTCTGGACATCATAGTCATGTTAGTCTGAAGAGACGGAAAAAAATGTGATTAATGAGAAATGTCAGAGTAACATTAAATTAAATTCTCGTAAGTTGTATAATCTTTACGTGTTAATTGTACAGTATAACTATTGTAAGCCCCTACAAATTGGATTAATTAAATGTTGTCAGTCTTGAAAATTGTCTTACAAGTAACCATAATAGCAAAGAAACATAATAAGAAAAATAAATATGTATACATAAATTATCGATATTGCTTTTAACTTGTTTAGTTTGTAATTATTAGTATACTATTTTAAATACTCGCTATTGCAGATATAGGAGATGGATATTGCCTATAACTAGTTAAATTAGATATGAGACAACTATTTAATAAAAAGTCATGTTTATTTCAGATAAATATGACCAATATTGCTTATAACTAATTTAATTCGTAATTAGTATTTTTTTTTAAATACTCGCTATGGGAGATTGATAATGCTTATGACTAGTTAAGTTAGTAATAAGTAGACTACTTTATAAAAAGTCGCTATTTCTGATAAACTGATATATATATATATATATATATATATATATATATATATATATATATATATATTATTGGTATTGCTTGTAACTAGTTAAATTAGTTAATAAGTAGACTACTGTATAAAACGTAGCTATTTCAGATAAAAATTATCAATATTGCTTATAACTAGTTTAACTCGTAATTATTATACT
The DNA here is from genome assembly GCF_021130785.1 of Homalodisca vitripennis. Taxonomy (NCBI): domain Eukaryota; kingdom Metazoa; phylum Arthropoda; class Insecta; order Hemiptera; family Cicadellidae; genus Homalodisca; species Homalodisca vitripennis. The sequence continues at coordinate 2,927,678 of NC_060209.1, forward strand.
ATTTATAAATACTCGCTACTAAAGATGTAGATTATTGACATTGCTTATGACTAGTTAAATTGTACTAAGCAGACTATTTTAGAAAAAGTCATTTGCAACCAAAGATTCAATTTGCAACCAACAAACTGGATCAAATCCAACTTATGTGCGAGGATCTGAAAACCGATCTCCTTGTATTAACCGAAAGCGGTTTCAACATGGAGAACGTCGCACTCTGCAAAATTCCAAATTACAAATTGGCTTCCGCGTTTTGTCGAACTCACTCCAAAGGAGGAGGCGTTAGCATTTTTATTAAACAAAATTTCTTGTTTACCCCCTTTTCGATCCAAGAATTACTCGAAAAAGATTTTGAAGCAGTCGGGATCAAACTTCAAACGCATCAATCAAAATTAGTAGTGATCGGAATTTATAGGTCTCCTAGTGGAAATGTAGACACTTTTTTCTAAATTCGAAAAATTATTGACATGCCTGACTAACCAACGTCAGGAATTTGTCGTGATGGGGGATTTCAACATTGACGCGTTGGACAACACTCACCATTCCACAATTCGATTAGTCGATTTACTTAGGTCATTTGACCTGGAGTTGCTAGTCAGAACTCCGACGAGAGTGACGGCTACAACACAATCTGCTATCGACAATATCATCACCAACCACTCAAGTGTCGCGGTGTCTGTAGTGAATACAGCTGTCTCAGACCACTATGGCCAAGAAGCCGTCATTAGTGGGGTACAACTCAAAAGGGAGCCCAAAATTAAACAAACAGTAAGAGCCATAAGGCCAGAAAACATCGCTCACCTCAACACTTCTCTTTCTAAAGAAAGATGGGATTTTCTAAATTCATTTCAACCTGTAGAGCAGCAGTTTAGATTGCTTAACGACACTCCAAATTTCCACATTAACATTTGCTGCCCTACAAAAATTATCAATGTTTGCGAAAAAACTTCCAAAAATAACTGGATCACAGCGGGTATCTTAGTTTCTAGAGAAAAACTAAAATTTTTCTCCGAAATTTACAAAACCACTTCGAACGAACAATTTAAAACTTTTTTCAAGAATTAAAAAAAAAAACATACAGGAAAGTGATCCAAGCTGCAAAAGCATATAATGTCTCAAAATCTATTCTCTCTTGCAAAATTGTTTCAAAAACAACTTTGGGCATCATTAATAATAAAACGAAAACTCATAAATCAGTCAAAATTAAAATTGGGTCTAGGCTTGTGGACGATGAAACGGAGATTGCCGATCAGTTTAATAACTTTTTTGCATCCGTTGCTGATGGGCGGGGTCCTCGGCCATCTGAACCTCAAGTACGCCCCTTGCAAAGACAGAGCCTCACATCGTCAATGGTGTTGACGCCCGTCGTTGAGGATGAGCTTCACCGAATTATTCAGCAGCTCCCAGCCAAAAAATCAAACGACCTCAATATAATGTCTCCATGGCTCATAAAAACATGCTGCAAGCATTTAGTGAGACCCTTAACCCAATTAGTAAATTATTCATTCCAAAAAGGAGTGTTTCCCTCTCTCCTGAAAATTGCTAAAGTTATTCCTATTTTTAAGAAAGACGACCCAGCTTCAATTACTAACTATCGGCCTGTCTCAATTTTGCCAGTGATAAGCAAAATTTTTGAAAAGATATTTCTTATAAGAATGCTTCACTTTTTGGACAAATACAATCAGCTCTCAAGTGAACAATTTGGTTTCAGAAAGGGAAAATCGACAACAGACGCAGTTGTGAGTCTTGTCGATATGATTGTAGAGGGAATTGAATGTCGAAACCACACAATGAGTGTGTTTTTAGACCTGTCCAAAGCATTCGACTGCGTAGATCACGGTACACTGCTCGACAAACTTGAGTCCCACGGCATTCGAGGCGTGCCTCTTAAATGGCTTAGCTCGTTCCTAAGTCAGAGATCCCAAGTTGTCCAAATATCAAATAAATCATCCAAACCAATAGACCTGAGATATGGAGTCCCTCAAGGGTCTATCCTTAGTCCTGTGCTTTTCCTGCTTTACGTGAACGATATAAAATCATCGCTTCTGCATGGAAAATTGGTGCGGTTTGCCGATGATACGACTCTTTTTTCAATGCAATGCCAAGCGAAGTTTTGGAACAATAGGCTTTTGTTGACATCAACAACTGTGTCCAATACTTCCACAGCCTAATCTAACAACAAACTCTTCAAAAACCAACGTTTTGAATTTTGCCTTGCGCACTGCAGGCAACCAGTGTAAGCCGGCCATTTTGTTAGATGACTCCACACTGGAAGAAGTCTGCTCTTTAAAATTCCTAGGAATGCACCTCGATCGAGGGCTGACTTGGAATGAGCACATTGACCATGTTTGCGCAAAAATCTGCTGAGGCATTTTTGTTTTGAGGTCTTTAGCCAAATACTGTCCAAGTCAGGTACTGATTACTGCGTATTACGGCTTGATTTACACCCATCTTGCCTACGGAGTGGTCCTTTGGGGAGCTTGCGCTAACACTCAGTTTCAAAGAGCATTCAGACTCCAAAAAAAAGCAATTAGAGTAATCGCCAAAATCAAATTTAGAGATTCGTGCAGGGAAGCTTTCAGGAAATTGCAGCTGTTGACTCTACCGTGCCTCTACATTTTGGAAACAACTTAGTTTTGTATGAGTAAATGTGCCTTAACCAGAGGCCAAGACATACACATGTATGAGACGCGTGGCAGAGCAAACTAACAGACTGGGAGACACAGAACGTTGGTTAATGAACGCCTACCCTCGCAAGCGGGTGTGCAGTTCCTCAACAGACTGCCCAATTCAATTAAACATGCCCCAACGCCTAAGGCGTTAAAGACTCGCCTCAAACGCTTCTTGGTGTCTCAGGCATTCTATAATGTGGGTGAGTTTTTGGCATTTGACTGGGAGACCGCCCAATTAGAAGACTGACTCTGCTGTGCTAAGTGGGCTGCATTGGCGAAGAATGAAAGAGGCGTGATTGTAAAATTGTAAGTATGAATGTGTATTGTGTGTATGAATGCCTGGAATTTTAGAAACCCCGTATTGACGTTTGCCATACAATGTATATACAATGTCGCTGCAATAAAAAAGATTTTGATTTTGATTATAAGATAATCATGATCAATATTTTTAATGTACTGAATGAAAGGTTGTGAAAGAAAGCCGGGATATTGGGTTGTAATATGAAGAAAGAAACAGCAAGTGTGCGACAGTAAGTGGTGTTACAAATGTTGTGTCATAACTTAAGGAATCCTGTTATTGTGTATCTTTGAATTGTCTATGCTTTAATAATAGACCTTTAATATAAAACAGCATTGTCGTTATTCTTATTACAACATAAAATAAAGTATCAATATTATATATTCACAACATCCATAAGATAACTATTTCCAAAAATATTTGTTATACCCATTAATGGATTGTACATTCACAGTATTTATAGCTGTGATTAGTGAAAACTAGGTATGATTCCAAACTAATAATGACTATTTCAGTACTCTACTCACATACGAATTCTAGAGTTTTTATCTTTTTTTAAATTTTATTCATAGGACTTTAAAAATATAGATTTAACAACCTGTAAAAAACAATTGTGTATAAAAATATACAATTTGAAAGGTTTATTCTATAATTAAAAAGCTTCTAAGAGCGAATGTTATGAGTAGAAAATATAACGTATTTCTTTAGTTTATAGATTTGCTCCATTATGTTATAAAACATTTCTTTAACATTTGCATAACAATTTTAAGTTTGCATAACATTAACATTGAATCAAACCTTCCAATCATAGCTGCGTTACGTGTACAAAACTCGTCTGCTCCACCGTGATTGGGTATCAATGAGAAACGTCGTAGTGTAATAGACTGTTCACCAGATGTAACTATGAGAATGTTACAGTGTTCACCTAATGTAACTATGAGAATGTTACAGTGTTCACCAGATGTAACTATGAGAATGTTACAGTGTTCACCAGATGTAACTATGAGAATGTTACAGTGTTCACCTAATGTAACTATGAGAATGTTACAGTGTTTACCTATTGTAACTATGAGAATGTTACAGTGTTCACCTAATGTAACTATGAGAATGTTACAGTGTTCACCAGATGTAACTATGAGTATGTTACAGTGTTCACCTAATGTAACTATGAGAATGTTACAGTGTTCACCAAATGTAACTATGAGAATGTTACAGTGTTCACCTAATGTAACTATGAGAATGTTACAGTGTTCACCTAATGTAGATTACTATTTACTGCAATACTTGCAGTATAGGCGGGTCTGTAGTGGAAACTATGTAAAGCGATAACTTTGAGTTTATTCGTTGCCGAATGTTTTTGGATCTCTTCAGATGAACATGACACCAGGCTCCAGGAGTTATATCCGTAGCAGTGCCAGATACAAAACGCTACACTAGAAGGAAGGTAAACTGCAGCTGAACTCAAATTATATGTTTGAAATCTAATGTTACTATCCCAAACAAATCCTCCGTCGGGTTGAATATTGTAGATATTTGTTTACTCTACTTCAGTATGTGCCTAATTTGAGCTGATACTCTATTAAAACATACTATTAATCGATCGTGTTAATCGAGAATTGTATTTTCTTAACGGTAAGATACTGCCTCTATCCATCTACAGTAGCATGCGATATTATTGTATAAAACGTTCCATAATAATTCAGTTACTAACAGTAGTCAATGTCACGTTCATGTAACACACACACGAGTAAAACTCTGTACGTGGAGGTCATATGTCACGTTCATGTAACACACACACACACGAGTAAAACTCTGTACGTGGAGGTCATATGTCACGTTCATGTAACACACACACACGAGTAAAACTCTGTACGTGGAGGTCATATGTCACGTTCATGTAACACACACACACACACACACACACGACGTCACGTTCATGTAAACACAACACGAGTAAAACTCTGTACGTGGAGGTCATATGTCACGTTCATGTAACACACACACACACGAGTAAAACTCTGTACGTGGAGGTCATATGTCACGTTCATGTAACACACACACACACACGAGTAAAACTCTGTACGTGGAGGTCATATGTCACGTTCATGTAACACACACACACACGAGTAAAACTCTGTACGTGGAGGTCTTATGTCACGTTCATGTAACACACACACACGAGTAAAACTCTGTACGTGGAGGTCATATGTCACGTTCACGTAAGGTACTGAAGTGCCTTCCCACCACATTAACCAGTACCATTATACACGTATAATCAAGGCCAATTCAGGGCAATATCAATATGGAACAGAGCTTTTTTTATTTATTTAGAAACTTTAATAACAGTAAGTGATGTGAGGGGAAACTGACAGCTTCCCATCTGAAAATTAGGAGGTAGGAATGAATATGCTACAACACGTGTCATGGGTACCGATGTTAAATGCAAAGTTGCAATATATGCCTTCACGTTTGACTTTGTCACGTTTTACCATTTCATAAGGTTCAATCCGTTTGTTTCCAAATATATTTAATAATAAGTTAATAACCCACGAAATCAGTGAGAAAATGGCCACTGACGTAAACCTAAGTCCCATGGAATGATACGCACAAACTTGAAACTCGTTGTTCCTTACATTGAAATTAAGGTCCATGCAATATTTCTATAAGTTTGTTTGTGTTCAAGGTATCATGGGAATAGAGACACAGATATACAGATATGAATTTAAATGGTCTAATAGCAGTCCGGCTGTATGTAAGTCCATCTTGGTGTTAACTGTTAATAAACACATATCTTGATACATAAATTCCTTTTGGTATTTTTATTATGTTTGCATAGCTATAGATATTTTGTTAAAGAATAGTTACATGATTAAATACAGTCTTAGTCAATCCAAGAAAATAAGAACTTTTCCGTTACGTCTGCACTTTCGTTTTAATTCAAATAAACTAGAATAATCATTGATAGTGTAACATTAAAAATTTTCAATTTTCTATCTTGTAGAAAAAATACTTTCGTAAACATAAAATAGAGTACATTAAATTGTGTAGAGCCCAATGGGTAGTCCTGACCATGTAGAGTGTAGACGTACACAAGACTGTAGTGTGACGTTACACGGCATAGTTCAATGTTTACATTAACTCACATCACACCACGACGTACGATGGTTCACTGCCATGGGCTGTTCACGCTTACGTGACTAACAACCTTACAATGTTTAGCCCAATGGGTAGTCCTGACCATGTAGAGTGTAGACGTACACAAGACTGTAGTGTGACGTTACACGGCATAGTTCAATGTTTACATTAACTCACATCACGCCACGTACGATGGTTCACTGTCATGGGCTGTTCACGCTTACGTGACTAACAACCTTACAATGTTTAGCCCAATGGGTAGTCCTGACCATGTAGAGTGTAGACGTACACAAGACTGTAGTGTGACGTTACACGGCATAGTTCAATGTTTACATTAACTCACATCACACCACGACGTACGATGGTTCACTGTCATGGGCTGTTCACGCTTACGTGACTAACAACCTTACAATGTTTAGCCCAATGTGTAGTCCTGACCATGTAGAGTGTAGACGTACACAAGACTGTAGTGTGACGTTACACGGCACAGTTCAATGTTTACATTAACTCACATCACACCACGACGTACGATGGTTCACTGCCATGGGCTGTTCACGCTTACGTGACTAACAACCTTACAATGTTTAGCCCAATGGGTAGTCCTGACCATGTAGAGTGTAGACGTACACAAGACTGTAGTGTGACGTTACACGGCATAGTTCAATGTTTACATTAACTCACATCACACCACGACGTACGATGGTTCATTGCCATGGGCTGTTCACGCTTACGTGACTAACAACCCTACAATGTTTAGCCCAAGGGGTAGTCCTGACCACGTAGAGTGTAGACGTACACAAGACTGTAGTGTGACGTTACACGGCATAGTTCAATGTTTACATTAACTCACATCACACCACGTACGATGGTTCACTGTCATGGGCTGTTCACGCTTACGTGACTAACAACCTTACAATGTTTAGCCCAATGGGTAGTCCTGACCATGAAGTGTGTAGACGTACACAAGACTGTAGTGTGACGTTACACGGCATAGTTCAATGTTTACATTAACTCACATCACACCACGTACGATGGTTCACTGTCTTGGGCTGTTCACGCTTACGTGACTAACAACCTTACAATGTTTAGCCCAATGGGTAGTCCTGACCATGTAGAGTGTAGACGTACACAAGACTGTAGTGTGACGTTACACGGCATAGTTCAATGTTTACATTAACTCACATCACACCACCACGTACGATGGTTCACTGTCATGGGCTGTTCACGCTTACGTGACTAACAACCTTACAATGTTTAGCCCAATGGGTAGTCCTGACCATGTAGAGTGTAGACGTACACAAGACTGTAGTGTGACGTTACACGGCATAGTTCAATGTTTACATTAACTCACATCACACCACGACATACGATGGTTCACTGCCATGGGCTGTTCACGCTTACGTGACTAACAACCTTACAATGTTTAGCCCAATGGGTAGTCCTGACCATGTAGAGTGTAGACGTACACAAGACTGTAGTGTGACGTTACACGGCATAGTTCAATGTTTACATTAACTCACATCACACCACGACGTACGATGGTTCACTGTCATGGGCTGTTCACGCTTACGTGACTAACAACCTTACAATGTTTAGCCCAATGGGTAGTCCTGACCATGTAGAGTGTAGACGTACACAAGACTGTAGTGTGACGTTACACGGCATAGTTCAATGTTTACATTAACTCACATCACACCACGACGTACGATGGTTCACTGCCATGGGCTGTTCACGCTTACGTGACTAACAACCTTACAATGTTTAGCCCAATGGGTAGTCCTGACCATGTAGAGTGTAGACGTACACAAGACTGTAGTGTGACGTTACACGGCATAGTTCAATGTTTACATTAACTCACATCACACCACGACGTACGATGGTTCACTGTCATGGGCTGTTCACGCTTACGTGACTAACAACCTTACAATGTTTAGCCCAATGGGTAGTCCTGACCATGTAGAGTGTAGACGTACACAAGACTGTAGTGTGACGTTACACGGCATAGTTCAATGTTTACATTAACTCACATCACACCACGACGTACGATGGTTCACTGCCATGGGCTGTTCACGCTTACGTGACTAACAACCTTACAATGTTTAGCCCAATGGGTAGTCCTGACCATGTAGAGTGTAGACGTACACAAGACTGTAGTGTGACGTTACACGGCATAGTTCAATGTTTACATTAACTCACATCACACCACGACGTACGATGGTTCACTGTCATGGGCTGTTCACGCTTACGTGACTAACAACCTTACAATGTTTAGCCCAATGGGTAGTCCTGACCATGTAGAGTGTAGACGTACACAAGACTGTAGTGTGACGTTACACGGCATAGTTCAATGTTTACATTAACTCACATCACACCACGACGTACGATGGTTCACTGTCATGAGCTGTTCACGCTTACGTGACTAACAACCTTACAATGTTTAGCCTAATGTGTAGTCCTGACCATGTAGAGTGTAGACGTACACAAGACTGTGGTGTGACGTTACACGGCATAGTTCAATGTTTACATTAACTCACATCACACCACGACGTACGATGGTTCACTGCCATGGGCTGTTCACGCTTACGTGACTAACAACCTTACAATGTTTAGCCCAATGGGTAGTCCTGACCATGTAGAGTGTAGACGTACACAAGACTGTAGTGTGACGTTACACGGCATAGTTCAATGTTTACATTAACTCACATCACACCACGACGTACGATGGTTCACTGTCATGGGCTGTTCACGCTTACGTGACTAACAACCTTACAATGTTTAGCCCAATGGGTAGTCCTGACCATGTAGAGTGTAGACGTACACAAGACTGTAGTGTGACGTTACACGGCATAGTTCAATGTTTACATTAACTCACATCACACCACGACGTACGATGGTTCACTGTCATGGGCTGTTCACGCTTACGTGACTAACAACCTTACAATGTTTAGCCCAATGGGTAGTCCTGACCATGTAGAGTGTAGACGTACACAAGACTGTAGTGTGACGTTACACGGCATAGTTCAATGTTTGCATTAACTCACATCACACCACGACGTACGATGGTTCACTGTCATGGGCTGTTCACGCTTACGTGACTAACAACCTTACAATGTTTAGCCCAATGGGTAGTCCTGACCATGTAGAGTGTAGACGTACACAAGACTGTAGTGTGACGTTACACGGCATAGTTCAATGTTTACATTAACTCACATCACACCACGACGTACGATGGTTCACTGCCATGGGCTGTTCACGCTTACGTGACTAACAACCTTACAATGTTTAGCCCAATGGGTAGTCCTGACCATGTAGAGTGTAGACGTACACAAGACTGTAGTGTGACGTTACACGGCATAGTTCAATGTTTACATTAACTCACATCACACCACGACGTACGATGGTTCACTGTCATGGGCTGTTCACGCTTACGTGACTAACAACCTTACAATGTTTAGCCCAATGGGTAGTCCTGACCATGTAGAGTGTAGACGTACACAAGACTGTAGTGTGACGTTACACGGCATAGTTCAATGTTTACATTAACTCACATCACACCACGACGTACGATGGTTCACTGTCATGAGCTGTTCACGCTTACGTGACTAACAACCTTACAATGTTTAGCCCAATGTGTAGTCCTGACCATGTAGAGTGTAGACGTACACAAGACTGTGGTGTGACGTTACACGGCATAGTTCAATGTTTACATTAACTCACATCACACCACGACGTACGATGGTTCACTGCCATGGGCTGTTCACGCTTACGTGACTAACAACCTTACAATGTTTAGCCCAATGGGTAGTCCTGACCATGTAGAGTGTAGACGTACACAAGACTGTAGTGTGACGTTACACGGCATAGTTCAATGTTTACATTAACTCACATCACACCACGACGTACGATGGTTCACTGTCATGGGCTGTTCACGCTTACGTGACTAACAACCTTACAATGTTTATATTGGTGTTGAGTGTTGCTGGGTACATGTCTGTAAAACTATTATATAACCACTATTAATAGTTCATTTTATAGTCTTGTTCCTTTATGTTTGTTCCTGCAACTCTTACTAAACTATACATAATACAAGTGATATAATAGTACTTTGCTAGATTTGAAAATTGTTTTTCTGCAATATAAATGGATTTCATCATAATATATAATATTATTTAATGATTTATTGCAATACTAAATTAATTATGAATATATTACTCTTAACCGTACTACATTGAAGGTCAAATGTGTACGAAACAAAAGTGTTGTGTAAAAGAAAGAAAGTAAGAAAAAATATTTAAGTTTTTTCTTATTTATAAATAATAACTAGAACAAATATTTTGTTACAATTTAAATAACCACAAATTAATTTATTTTCAGTTATTTGAATTTTCCACTGAATATGTGTTCCACATAGTTATTGAGCGATCACATGTTTGTAATTTAACAATGCATTCAAAACTCATTAACAAAGCGACAATTTTAATAAACCTTAGGCTACATTTGCCTATTCAATACACGCTAGAAGTATGCTCCACCATATAATGTGAAACAAGCTAATCGTAGGATGCATGGCAAGTGGATTTATTATTGCTCATTTCAGCTACCATTATTGCCACGTTACATCTAAAAAATTTATTTGTTAACATTTATTTCTTTTCAAAATTTATTAATAATGCTGTTTTTTAGTTGTCATATTGGTTACAAATACGACGAATGAAAAACATTCTTCTAACGCTCCTAAAGCCCTACGGAATAACATGCACTATCATCAAACCCAATATATAGTGAAATCTGTTTATAATAATCGTTGGAACTGTTCAATAATTATTATGAAATTTTTCACATAAATTATTTATTTCACAGGTAATAACAATTTCTTTTTCTTACTTTTGGGTCCCAAAACGGTTTTATTTAAACTTATTTTAAAATATATCAGGGGATCGGAATATCTGTCAATGACTTCTCATGTTTGAATTTTCTCATGTTGTTCAGAATATCATTTAAAAAGAACATATCCACGGTGCCCCTGTTATTGAACCTGTTTGCGAAGTCGTGGGTCAGGCCATCATCAAGCATTAACAACGTATTTGATGTTAAACTGCTTCTGTTTGTGTTGCAGACCACTACAATCAGATTCTGAGCTTTATCCCCCCCCCTCCACCATCAAGCATTAACAATGTAAGAGAACAGTCTTTGGACAATCTACCGTATTTGATGTTAAACTGCTTCTGTTTGTGTTGTAGACCACTACAATCAGATTCTGAGCTTTCTGCTCCCCCCCCCTCCACCATCAAGCATTAACAATGTAAGAGAACAGTCTTTGGACAATCTACCGTATTTGATGTTAAACTGCTTCTGTTTGTGTTGTAGACCACAACAATCAGATCCTGAGCTTTCTGCTCCCCCCCCTCCACCATCAAGCATTAACAATGTAAGAGAACAGTCTTTGGACAATCTACCGTATTTGATGTTAAACTGCTTCTGTTTGTGTTGTAGACCACTACAATCAGATCCTGAGCTTTCTGCTCCCCCCCCCACTCCACCATCAAGCTTTTGCTAACCGCTGATTGTTCCTGGTTCAGTGTACTGACAAAGGCATAATATGTGTCTGGTTCTTGTTGCCCAGATATCTAACCAGCAATACATAATAAATACACATCTTTACTTTATAATCATTCATATTTAGTTTGTATTTAAAAGTGTTAATAGCTTTATGTAGATATAACGTATTTGGAGGAATCATTACTCCATTGTAATTAGGAAAACATACTTTTACAATCTATGTGCATTTTGGTTCCTGTATATTTGTATATGCCACTATACGTATCCAAATCATTCATATTTAGTTTGTATTTAAAAGTGCTAATAGCTTTATGTAGATATAACGTATTTGGAGGAATCATTACTCCATTGTAATTAGGAAAACATACTTTTACATCTATGTGCATTTTGGTTCCTGTATATTTGTATATGCCACTATACGTATCCAAATCATTCATATTTAGTTTGTATTTACAAGTGCTAATAGCTTTATGTAGATATAACGTATTTGGAGGAATCATTACTCCATTGTAATTAGGAAAACATACTTTTACATCTATGTGCATTTTGGTTCCTGTATATTTGTATATGCCACTATACGTATCCAAAATGAGACATAACATGAATAGGTGACACTACAACATATAATATCAAATATACTTAAAATAAATATGAATGCTATCCTTTTAATTACATTGATATTTTACCTTCGATCACGTAAATTTGTTAAAGTTCTGTGAGTTATAAAGAAGCTTTCTAAATCAGGCTTAATTTTTTCATAATGAAAATTAATTACACATAGGTAGTTTAAAAATTACACATAATTTTTAGTTTATACTAGAAACATAAAAAATTACAATTCTTCAATGAAAATTTTTAATATACGCTAAACAGTATGTTAAGTAAAAGTAATTTGTCTGTTATATATAATTATAAAGTAGTGTGTATATGAGTCAATCATTGAATCTGTATGAAGAATATATCAAATTGAGAATATCATTTTATTATGTATCAACTCACAGTAAACCAATGATCAGGCCAGCAGACATTTTTGAAATATTTAAATGTGCTAAAAATGAGTTTTGATTAATATGCCATATTTCTGCTTTTGGCGATTAAAATATTACGACTATTGCTACTCAAAAATAATGTATCTATTAACAACGCAAAAGGTTTTTATAACTTTAAACTTATTATATAAACTGCAGTAATAAATAAACTACCAAAAATCAAGCAATTATAAAAATGGAGTCATATATGTCATCTATCATGTTTTTAAGGAAGTAAGTGGAGATTTGACCTTGTGTGAACCAAAAATTTACAAGGTAAATATTAATTCAAATTATCCTGGAAATGATCATTAAAATTGTATGAAAATGCAAGATTTTTGCAATACCATTTCTTTTTCCAAATAATACATACATATATATATATGTATTATTTGGAAAAAGAAAGTATCTATATATATAAGTAGATAATAATATGGGGTTTCTAGACCACTGTCGGAGCCAACCGAAAAGCAATGTAAAATCTTGTTCAATGTACCATAAAGGAAGCTGAGAAACAACACAGCAAACCTCAATGAAAAATTAACCGAATCTACATCCGTTCGTCTCCGAAAGCAATCTAGAAACCCCATATTACTATCTACTGTGAACCATAAACGAATCTGTAAACCACGAATGAAAAATTACCGAATCTATAGATGTTTGCTTCTACTTTCTTAAGCTGTTTTAATGTAAAATCTCCTTAGAATAAATGTAAAATATATTGGAAATAATAAATAAAATTACATTTTTATTATTTGCATCCGTATTCACGTTGCCATTCTTAGGCAAATCATATTTTTTAAGCCTAATTTTTTCCAGTTTGGAGATTTTCTTTTTCTTATCTGTTTCATAAACTTTTATACATCTATTTTGGATGCTTTCGAAAATTTTGTTGAATTCTGTACCGATCAGTTTTTTTTACACTCAATATTATTTTGGAGGAGGTATCTTTCACGATGATGATATGCAATTCTTTCTTTAAGTAGGTAAAGATTTAGAAGCAGAAGACAAAATTTTACTGGCTTTCCTACTATGAAAAGGAGTTTTTAGAGTTAACCCTATAGGCATAAGGTCTTCAACCTTACATTTATGCAAGAAAGTTAAATGATCAATGTGTTTAGTTAGCTGAAGATGCAAGCTCTCAAGGTCTTTGATTTGTTTACTGGTTCCGGGTCCATACCGAGAATCAATTCTTTGTTTGAAGGTTATTTATGAAAATATTTAAATTATCAATCCAACATCAAAAATCTGTCAAAGAAGGAGTAGCCTACTCGTTCGTTGTTTGATAGAGCAAAGAGCTTGTGCTCAGATAAAGATTGACTAAAAGAAGAATTTAAGAAAATTGAATCGAATCTCAGAAGCAATGGATACCCTCAATTAGTAATTAATAAGTGCAAACGAACCAGAAGAATCATTCCTGAGTCAGAAAAACATAATTTTGATAAATTTGCGTTTATGTCAATCCCTTATGTGCCGGGATTATCGGATAAAATTAGAAGAGTAGGTAGAAAGTACAACATTAGAACCGCGTTTAAAACACACAACACTCTTAGACAAAGTCTCGTAAAAACAAAACCAAAAAATGGCACACAGGATTCCAAAAACTGTGTTTACAGTATAAAATGTAGCTGCAATAGGGAATACATAGGCGAGACAAAAAGACCACTAAACGTAAGGATAAAAGAACACAAAGAAAACACGAGAAAGGGTTTCACAGAAAAGTCAAAAATTGCACACCATTGTTGGTCCGAAGACCTTCATATGAATTGGGATGAAGCCCACATAATACATCGGGAACCACATTTCTTCAAAAGGAAATTAATTGAGGCAACATACATTAAATTGGCAGACCAACCAATCAGTCAACCATCAGTCGAGATTAGGCCGCTTTGGTTGCCAATTCTAAAAAATGAACTAAAGAGAAAACCAAAAGTATCAAACGGATCGGATATTTGTAATAAACCAAGGCGGAGTCACAATATGGTTTCAAGAAGTTCGTCTCGCATGAACCAATAATAACGAAAGGGCCCATTCCTGTCCCCCTTCCCTTGAATTTCCGCCATCTTGTTTTAGCCAGCCGTCACGATTACCATTGGCTAGTCCCTCTGGTCAGTCGTAGGTGGGTAGTAGACGAGTGAAGACGTGTTGTGACCTGTATTCCGTAGTTTAGTTTAATGATTAGTGTTTGGTATAGTTTTGTATTAAGTGCATGTCTTTAGAGTTAGTGAAGTTGACAAAAACATGTAGGTTGTGATTCCTGACTTAGGCGTGCCACAACGCTTTAGTAAGATTTGTTTATTTTAACCTGGTTTGTAATTATGTATTAGGTTAGTTCTTCACCTGAAGAAGAGATCAGATTGCAGATCTCGAAACGTAGTGTTACTGTTTTCTTGTTTCACTGAACGATGGCAAATGTCCGGAAAAATCCTATTTCCTTCACTTATGATTCAACACAATTTTACAATGAAATCACTGTAAAAACACTTAATTCTGTATTACAAATGAACACTTTACATCACTATTTTCACACAATGTTTTTATCACAGTTTAGAATGTCTACACAAATTCACAATCTGCTTGCAATTTTTCCTTTCTTCGAGTCGCAAATATAAAAGTAACTTATAATAACACTATGAATGGCAACGCCCAGTGGAACACTTCACTTCACTTTTAACAAGAAACACAGAACATCACACAATCTTCTTACTTCATATAAGGTCCATTTCTTCTTTCTTCAACTTGCAAATACATTAGAATCTTCTAAATGATTATATGTCTTGTTAAATTTCGTTAAAATTGAGGAGGATCACACATGGCTAGCTATACGTGGCCAACGCCCAGCGAGAAGGAGAATTCTAGATGTGTTACCAACATGTTAAAATGAAATGTCTCAATTCCCTAGAGGTATTATAAGTGAGGATATATATTAAATGAGTGAATATCAATATTTATTTCAAACCTTGTTGTTCCAAAACTACTTAACCGATATTAATGAAATTTGGTAGACGTATAGTGAATACTTAACTCTTTCGACTTAACTTATCCATAAGGGTGAAATCATCCCCTATTTCTTAATATTCATAGAAAAATAAAAAGAATTATCTGAAAAATCTGAAACTTCAAAAACAAGCGAGTTCAACTTAAAATTTCATGAAAATAACCAAAATTTCAAAATCTACCCCAATCATCCCTTATCTTAAAACTCTTGTATCTCGAGGACTATTGGAGCTTTTTTGATGAAATTTGGTATATAGGATCAGTAAATATTGAAGTACTTTTTAAAATCATCACTTCCGGTCCATGACCTTGAAATAGTTCTTTCCTAATATCATCCCTATTTTTCAAAGTTTTTTTATTGCAATTTAAAATGAATACTTTTATCAATGTCATTAACAATTCTGTAAAGTTTTAAAATTATTTGATGAATAATAGTGAAAATAACGCGATTTTTCTGAATTTCTCTAATATCGTTCTTAATCACATCGTAGGCTAAAAATTTCTCAGAAACCACAACAACATAACAAATCGCGTTTGTAACAGCATTTTGAAAATCCATATTGATAATTATATCGTTCTTTGAACCAGAAATATTTGTCAAACTCTTTGTTGTATTAATGACATAAATAGGTCTATTCGCAAAAAATTCTTTATGATTGTAATACATTTCCTTATTATTACAGTAAACTTTCTTAAAATCTTGTTTTTTTTCATCTAATCCAGATCCTGTAACATCTTCTAACTCTTTATCTAACCAATTTAAAATGTTTCGAACAATAGGAATCACGTCTTATTTAACGATTGGAGCAGCTTTACGAACATAAGGAACAACATTCTTAATAACTGGAATATTTTCTCCAAAATCAAATAAATCTTTCAAAAGTCCACCATTTTTAAGTTCTTTCAACTGATTATAAGAAAATTCTATTCTGGTTCCTTTATTGTTTTTCTTATGTTTTTCGAGTTTATTGTATTGTCTATTTGTTAAAAATATCTTATATTCACAATTTTTTTAGTTAATCTATTTTAAATTGAATACTAACGGGTATTTTTTCTTAAAAGCGGATTTTATTTTTTCTTTCTGATTTTTGCTGAAATTTACGTTTACCTCCATTTATATAGTTAAAATTTCAATTTCTCTTCGATTCCCATTCCTAATTTTCTCTTAAAAACATTGCTCCAGCTGTTGGAAGCGCAACAATATTTCCCCTAAACTAGCATCTTTTAATAAAAATCTATCCATTGCTTTATCTTGCAAAATTTTATCTGCTATATGTATGGAATTTGTGTCTCTATGTTTTGCATAAAAAATATCGTGCTCCATTGCAGCTTGATCTAATTTATTCACACCAGGATCTCCTCTTTTTAGTCTTTTTTCGAGCTTCGTGCCTGGTCCCAGATATTGATAGCCTGGTACGTGTAATTCGAAAGGTAAATTGTTGATAAAATCATTCAAAAGTCCACTACCTTCAATCATAGATGAACTTATTGCGGGCAAAATTCGTTTTAAATACTTAATTCCATCAGGTTTTTCAATCATCTCATCAAATTTGTTCGAAATAAAATTTTTAATCGCTTTCTTTTCGTTCAAAAAATTGTTGTTTCCAGCCTTTTCTTGAGCAAAATATAATTAATAGTTCCATCAAGTTTTGTCAAATCGTCGATATATCTGTACTCAATCTTATTATCACTGTATTTTCTTACACCTGACCCTTCGATTCGTTTTTCCCAAATTGGTTTAATTAATTTCATATATTTTTTACCTCTACTTGACTTAGGTTTTTTAGTAGATGGATCATTATTTTTGTAAATTGAGTCAGATTCCCATAAAATTTCTGTATACTTTTTCAAATCTTCTTTGGAATATAAATTATCTTTTGGAGCGTCATAGTCTGTTAATAATCTCCATAAACCTTGAGTTCCCTTCATATGTTTTTTTATTAGTAATGATATCATTATGCTCAAAATTAACGGGTAAATTTCCAATCATAAAACTTTTGTTTATCCCAATACAAACCAAATTTATCATCTTTTACTCTAGGAAGGAATTTTTTACCAATTTCACCAATTATTATATCCGTTGTTCCAGGACTTATTGGTTCAACTATGGTAGAGTCTTCAATGATTCGAGGTCTAAATGGTGTAGAAGATGGTAATTTTGGCAATTCAATCTCTTCAGATTCTGGAATCGAAATATCAGTAAATTGTCGTACAACTGGAACCAAATTCATCAAATTTTGATTATCGCTTAAAAGATTTTCAATTTTACCTTCAAAATTTTTAATTGCAGAAGTTACAGGTTGATTAATTTTTTCAAGAAATTCTTGTTCTTTTTCATCAATTCGAATCTGTTCTTTAAATTCTTTGATTAATTTCTTTTCGATTTCATCAAGTTTTTTCGCTTCTTTAGAAGTTACGTTCACCATTTAATTAGAAAAGTTTTGAAACGGGAACGTAAACTTGGAACGTAAAACGTGAACGTAAACGTGGAACGTAAAAACGTGAACGTGGAACGCAAAAACGTGAACATGGAACGTGAAAACCTACGAGATTATTACACGTTTATATTAGAAAATTTATTCAATTATTTACCATTTTTAGGCTTCAAAGTAAGATTAATAGTTAAAAATCCATAGTCTTCTTTCCAAATTTTATCACATAATTCATTAAAGTGGTTAAAACTCATATCAGATCCCACATAATCTTTGTGATTTTTCTTCGAATTTTGATCGTCTTGCTTAAAAAC
This sequence comes from Homalodisca vitripennis, assembly GCF_021130785.1. Lineage (NCBI taxonomy): Eukaryota > Metazoa > Arthropoda > Insecta > Hemiptera > Cicadellidae > Homalodisca > Homalodisca vitripennis. The sequence continues at coordinate 2,946,110 of NC_060209.1, forward strand.
ACACAACATATTCAAATTATTTCTAATAACCTGTTTATCAACCTTTGAAATGCATTGGGAAAGATAGATACAAGATATGTATTTGTGACGAGACATTACGAAATATTCCTTAATAACGTCCTGATTTTCCAAAATACAATCATCAAAAACTATTAACGAATTGGGTTTACATTGGCTTAACGGAACTATGTCCTCAGAAGCATTATAAAAATGTGATATTTCTTTCTTAAGTTCTTCTCAATATTTTTGAATCTTTGTTGTAATTTTTTGTATGCGTCTTGTTTTAAAGATTTACTAAAAACATACAAATTGAAATAAGGAATCAACCTATTGTAGATAAAATTCAATAATAAAGTTGTTTTTCCACATCCACTTGAACCAACAATTAACAATCTAATTGGTTGATCTTTTTTATTTTCTTCAAACGTTTGAAGTTTTATCTGATCTTTTTGCTTAAAAAAAATTCTCCATTTGAATAGCGAAATGAAGCTTTACAAGTTTACTTCAGAAAGCTCTAAATTAGTTTTAAACTTGGAACATCCTATACACTTAGAGGAAGAATCAAATTATTTTATCGGTTTAAGCGGTTTTTATTCTGACAATTTTGTAATAAATATTAGTGAAAGTTCTCCTTATTGTATAAGATTTAGTGAGAAGAACATAACAAAATACTATGGTTTAAACAAAGGATGTTATACCTTCGATCAAATAAAAAATTCCTTTAAAAATTATCTGAAAACATTCAAACAATCAGATAAATCTTTAAACTTTGACAAAAACAAGTTTGAAATGCAAAAAAATTATCTCTATAATAAAATTCAAATAACATCACCAGTAAGAATAATGTTTTCAGCAATTATAACAGTTTTATTAGGGTTTGTTCAAGAAAATATTGAGCCAAATCAGGTATATTTAGGAAATAAAACACCAAAATTTAGACCGTTTGATGTAATTGAAGTACATTGTAATCTCCTTGAACCTAGTTTTGAAAATCGTACCGAACATTTACACAAATAATCTGAAATTTTGTACACATTTTTCCAAAATGTTGCTTATGGATGAAAAAAACAGTGAAAAACCGAATGAAATCGATTATATTCCAATTAGAAAAAATATTAAAATAATTCAAAAAATCGTTCTAACTATACAAGACTCTGAGGGAAATTTATTAAATAATGAGAGTAAAACAACAATATATTTAAGACTGAAAAAGGAATAAAAATGAGTTGATAATGATATTTCGACTCGAGTGCCCCCAAATCTTTATTAGAAAAGATACTGTTTTTATCAATGAATCTGGCCTTTATTCTCGAAATAAAAATTCCTAGTTAAATGGAGTCTGTTGTAGACCTACTCAATAATCAACTTACATTCAATAATAAAGACATTGTAACGATTGTAGACGAAAACAATGTAATCTGGTTTAAGGCTAAAGATGTTTGTGAAATATTAGGTTATGAAAAAGCAAAAAACGCAATTAAATTAAATGTTGTTGATGATAAAATTCAATATTTTTACTTAAAAAACAAGGGCTATTCGAATGGCCCCTTAACAATCTCCATCCTGACACTGTTTTTATCAATGAATCTGGACTTTATTCTTTAATTTTGAGATCACATAAAAAAGAAGCAAAAATCTTCAAAAATTGGTTTACAAAAGAAGTTTTGCCAAGTATTCGTAAATTTGGTGAGTACAAACTTGAAAAAAAGATTAAATATTTAGAGGATGAAGTTAAACACTTGCAAATTAAAGATGAAATAAAAACGGATATAATCGCAAAACAAAGTGTAAAAATTGACTTAATGAAACCAGACCTAGTTTGTAAAGATTTTAATAAGAAAATACACCATGTTTTTGTATTAATTAAAAAGAATCACATGTGGGAATATCCTTATTACGTTATCAGAGCTCAAAAGAGAGAAATACCGAAAAGATTAAAAGCACTTGAAATTGATTACCCAGAAATGGAAATTTTATTAAGACATGGAGATCTATATAGTATAAATCTCTACAACCAAATGAAAGAATCTTTGAATATTTTATACAACGGAAATCATTTTACTACAAATATGGCAGAATCTCGATTGATTTATAGAATATCTAAATTACACGATGAAAATGTTTCTAAATTTTACTAAAAACTCTCGATTTATTATATTTTGTTTGTAAATATTTAGCATAACTAGGTAACCATTGTAGAATTTTTTTTTCATATTCACAAGGCGTTTTGTTTTTATAACTTTCGCTGAAAATTTTTTTAGCACAATCTTTGCAAAAAGCATGTTTTCTATCTTTACTATACTGCCAGTTATTAAATTCGGAAATATTTTTAATTTCTTTACAAAAGTAACACTTTTTCTCTTCTAAAGTTAATTTGTCCATTTTATCATATATTTTATCACGATCCTTACAATAACAGTACAATCCGTCTTTTCTATTCTTTTCCTTATAAAATTCTAGACACTTTGTACATTTCTTTTGAGACTCCATTTATATAGAAAAAATTATTACACGATGAAAATGTTACTAAATTTTATTAAAAACTCTTGACTTATGATATTTTGTATGTAAATGTTTAGCATAACTAGGTAACCATTGAAGAACTCTTCCACATTCACAATGAGTCGGTTTATTTTGAATTTCTCGGAAAATTCTTCTAGCACAATCCTTGCAAAAAGCTTGCTTTTTATCTTTACTATAATGCCAGTTGTGAAATTCTGAAATATTCTTAATTTCTTTACAAATACAACATTCTTTCTCTTCTAAAGTAAATTTTTCTATTTTTTCGTATAATTCTCTCTCATATTTACTACGACAATCCTTACACATAGACCCTAGTCCTTCTTTTTTATTCTTATTTTTATAAAAAGCTTCAAAATCTTTATTCAATACAAGTTAATTTGTCCATTTTATCATATATTTTATCACGATCCTTACAATAACAGTACAATCCGTCTTTTCTATTCTTTTCATTATAAAATTCTTGACACCTTATACATTTCTTTTGAGATTCCATGTATATAGAAAAAAATTATAGCTTTGACTTTCTCAATTCATATTCATAAAACTTTCCGGTTATTTCTTCATTATTTAAATCTTTTATACTATAAGTTACAGGATCTTTGTTATTAATTTGATAAATCACAAAGATTTCTCTTGACCAATTGTTCTTATATTTGTTCTAAAATGTTGTTTTTTTACTAACAATTCTTACATGATCATTGACTTTAAATTTAGTCTTCGTGTGAATTTCAGGTGGAATATACTTAAAAACCGTCTCTAATAACTCCTTTTCTGCATCTTTATCCACATCTTTCGGTTTCGTCTTGATTGTACTGTGAACCGTATCGTTATAGTTTTTGACTATTTTTTGAAGAATATCGATCCATTTAAAGTTTCTATTAATCTCAAAAATTACTTTCATTCTCTCATTTTTAGTTCTGTTATATCTATCTACAATACATGATTTCTCTTCGTTTTCAGTATGATAAATCTTAATATTGTATTTTCTCAAGACATCATTAAATTCTTTATTTTTAAACTCTAAACCCTTACCTGTATGAAGTAGGTTTGGAGGTTTGTGATTGATCCTTATGGCATCTTTTACTATATCTTCGAAAGCTTTTGAAACATCCTTGCCGTTTTTTATTTTGATAGCTCTTGAGCAAGCATATTTTGAGAAAGTATGAATAACATGTAACATATACTTAAATCCATTATTTTGATCTGAATAGTTAGACATTATAACTAAATCTGCTGCCCATAAATCTTCAATTCCTAAAGTTATAATTTTTCTCTTTTTAAACTTTTTTCGTACTGGTGCATGAATTTCTCTAGCTTCAATCTCGATTTCTTCCTTATTCTTAGATTCTTTCTTTACTTGTTTTTCATAAGGATTCTTTATAAATTTACTCTTATTTGTCTTACATTTTGAACATTTTGCTGCAATTCTATACAATCCGTTTTGAGTTTGAACAATCTTAGAATCTATATTTTTCGTTTTTTTCTTACATTTGTGGCAGTGAATTAAATCATCTTCCATTTATATATTAAAGTTTCCAAGTTTATTTAATTCGTCTAATATATCAGATTTCGCTTCATAGCCATACGGTACTGTATCGATCTTATTTTCTAGGACAATTCTCTTTAGCGTTCAGTGCTAACTTGTTTATAGTAACGGTGTACAACTCATGTTTATAGCTTTTGATTACTGTCATCTCCCTACATTCTTCTTTGTCTTCGAACAAACATCTCTTCAAGTTTTGGATATTTATTGTTTTATTTACAACGCTTCTCTTAATTCCTTTACATCTTACTGGATTTTTGTCTAGATATTTTTACGAGTACATTTTCGATCTCAATCCACAAAATTGTTCTAAAACTTCGCTATTTAACTCATTTTTGAATTTCCATATTACCTTCTTATTTTTAGTAGTGAAACATTCGTGATCTTTTGGATAATCGCTCGTATCAAAGTCATCTATATTTTCTTTAATAATTTTAAAAGGATCTCGTTTCAATTCTAGGAAATAACTGTCTGTACCCATGTAACACAGATTCAAATCTGGATCATATTTCTTAAGTTTGTCGTAATAAAACTCGTAAATTAACAATTTTGATAGGTCAAGAACTGAAAATCCTATGTAGATCGGTTTGTTAAATATCACCTTTTGTTTATACATGTGACTCGCTATGCAGTTGTCACCAAAGATATTGAAACATTTGAAGTTCTTTTTCTTGGCCTGTTTCATTGAAAATTCTTCATTTCCTAGTTAGATATCACATCTATTTCGCACATTTTCCATAGATTTTCCAAAAACAGAGTTGTTCATGAGCTTATAAAAATCTTTCTCAAAGTCACTTGTAGCTTTGGTTCTCATGTTTTTGTTAAAATCAATGTACTTTTTTATAAAAGGCTTCTGATCCAATGCTATAACTCTATTCACATGTTTCAACACCATCCCTTGTTCGAGGTAAAATTTCAAATTTCTTGAATGAACAACGTATTCAGTTTTATCCAGTAAAGTTGTGCAAAGTTTGTTTTTATAATGTTCGGGAGCAAGAGGTAAATTCTTGTGATGTTCATGTAAATTTGTTGGATATCCTAGATCAACTTCGAGAATATAGCCATAATCTTCGTCGCCAGTGAGTTCCAAAATTGTTTCTTGCCACTCTTCTTTTGTATATGTTTTAGGATTCATCCACTTGATATCACTAAACGGAAGTTTTTGCATAAGACCATAACCATAAAGGTTGTTTGCATCGACATAAAGTAAATAGTTTTCGGGCTTTGTCTTATCGAAATCTTTCAAATATTTGTTATTTGCTTTAACATATCGTTTAATACATTGAGAAATACCTCCACGAATACCTTTTTCAATCATCAAATACATATTATAATCACTAGTCAATTGTAATTCTATTTTCGTTAATTTTAACATAGCATCCCATGCGAGGCTTAGAGCTGTTAGATAATGTGCTAGATCAAGTTTGTAAAAATGTAGACAAATGTTTCTGAAATTTTCAAATATATCAGCGAGCAATAGTACATCTTGGATATTGTACAAATCAGAGTAATTTCCAAGATTTTTATATTTTAATTTGTTCCAAACGCTCAAGTAATGTAGTAAATCTTTCACAGATATGCTCTCATCTGTCAAAAGTGAATAGAAATCTTCAATTTTCAGCTCTTCTGTGTAATCAAGTTTTTCAATACTATCGATAAATTCATAGGGAAATATTACTTTTCCAGATAGAATTTTAAAGATTTCTTCTTCGTCGTTTGGCTGTCTTTTTAGAATTTCATTCAGACCATCTTGTATAAAATGACTGGTATATTCAAAGTCTTCTTTCTTTAGATTTTTCGCTAATTTTTCAATAGATGACGCTATGAATCTAAATGTGTCTACGAAAGAAAACTTGATAAATTTTCTAGGTTTATCATTGTCAAACTTATAGCCATATCCAGAATTTACAGAATAATTTATGTATCGTTCATCGGTGTTTGCAATCAAATCAACGTTTCCATATTGTCTAGCCAATTCCTTTATGTACAAATGAGTATCGTAATTTGACATATTGTGACAGAAAACTGGGATGTTCTGGGGAAATTTCAAATTCAGATTGCAACATGAATGAGCTGCGCCTCGAAATTTACCTGTTAAATGACAATGATATCTTACTTTTAATCTTTTTTCACCATCAAAACCTTCTGTTTCACAGATATGACAAACGTTTGAATTTCGATACAAAATTTCTTCTTCTTCAGTTAGTTTCATAGGTTTCATATTTTTCGAATTATATTTTTTCGCTATGTATTTCGATAATTTATTGAGCTCTTCAAACAACTGTTTTGGAACATTTGGCAAATCTTCTTCGTTTGTGGCTGGATAACATATCGGTTTATACATGCGATTGGTCACATTCAACACTAAATATAGAGTAAAACCATAAGGAATGTGCTTCTGAATCTTGGTTGTAGTCGATCTTTGTGGATTGTTCTTGCATGTCGGAATTTTTTCTAATATGCTCTCAAAGTCCATATAAATTACGTACGGATGGCTAAACTTCTTTTGATAATTAGTAAATTTAGTTGTTTGACCTGAAAACAGCATAATTGGCTTACAAACTTCATGTTGCTTGCAAATTTCTAAATGATCTGTTAAATTTCCAGATTTGTAGAAATGGCTTAAACATCTTCTACAAAGAAATTTTCTTTCTTTATGCTTGGATAACTGAGAACTCACGAGCTTACTTAAATCGGTTATCAAAACATAATAAGATTTGTCTTCTTGTTTAACATACAATAAATCGATTTCTAACTCGGCATCATAAACTTCGGAAATTTGTAACGGAACAATATGTAGTTTTTCATCATAAGTAAATATATTTATAGACATTTTTGGATATTTGTACTTGGAATTATAGCTTCGTTTTTCAAATAATTGTATATCCTTTAAAGACATTGGATTCTCAAATTCCGAAAATATTTCGTCATTTACAAATTTCTCGTATTGCTTTGCTCTGTCAACATGTGTCTCGGGTTTTTCAATAGCACATCGGATAGAATAAATAAAGCAATAATCATCTTTATTTTTGATATTTACACAAGATTTCTTTACCTTTATCTCTTGTGGTAAATCGATATATGATCCGGCAATCATCATTTCGTGTTTGTTAAGGCTCAAAATCAGTTGTTTGCAGCGTTTAAATATCCATCCTGAACCCCTATTTGGATGATTTGTCTGTTCTCGATGTGATAATTTATTAAATTGCTTAGTGATAAAATCATTTACATCAAAGATCTCATCTGCTTTTATAGTAAAGTACATTGGACAAGATTGTGGTTCACCGTTTACTAAAGTTCGTTCGTATTCACATTCCAAAGAGAGATATCCTTTACTATTTTTCACATTATCTTGAAATTTTTCTATTAAACTTTTAATTTCTGGGCGCATAATTGAAAGATATTTGTAAATTGACATAAAATTATCGCTCAAATTCGTTAAAATATATTGCTTGAAAAGACCTTGCAAAGAGGATAAAACTTCAACATCTATGATATTTTCAGGTTTTTCGTTAAGAGTTTTATCAATGTTTTCAATGATTTCAGACTTGGTTTTATCGTTAGTACCGATAGCCAACTTTTCAGATATTGAATGAATTTTTTCATCATTAAATAGGTCGAGATTTTTCTTTTCAACTTTGAAATTTCTCTTTAATTCTCGTAATTTCTCAATATTATTCATGTTTTCGTGATCGGCAATTTGATTTTCTCTAGCCCATTGTTTTAAATAATTTAGTTCATTATTGTAAATTTGCTTGTTTTTTTGATGACTTTTAGAATTATAATGGCGATCATAGTTTTTTCTTAAAATTTCTTTTTTGCAGAACGGACATGATATTTTTCGCGCTCCATTTATATAGAAAAATTTATTGATCTAAATGGTGATTGTAAACCAACGATTGTGCCTCTCACGGCGTGATATGACGCAGGGCAAAGCGCTTATCTTGATAGTCGGTGTGTAGTGGCACACCTCGGTAATGCAGATTGCTTTTGAAGATTATCATTAGTTCCCCATTTCATAGTACTCTTTTGATAACCATAGTTTGTGTCTCTCTTCATCAGAATCACATGGAATATTATCTATAGTAATACCTTTTGTTCACGCAAAATATAGTGATATTTTATAAGAAAAATCTTATAGTGCTCTTTAATGAAGTTTGTTGATAAATCTTGATTCTCACAAAAAGTCCTAAGGAATTCAACAAGTAAATCTTGATTATATTCGAAAAACGTACAATATTTAAAAAATTCCATAAAATATCGATGAAAACTCTCTGTTTGTTTCTTTTTTAATTTCTTTTCAAAATGTTTCATAATTAAGTTAAATAAACAATCCAATACATTTCGTGCTTTATGATGAAAAACAACCCTCCATCATACGTTCTTCTGCAAAAGAATTTACAAGTTCAATGAATTCTGTATCGGAAAGTATCGAAGACGGTATCAACTGTTCTATAAAACGTTTTGGTAATTCTTTGAATTCATCTTTGTTGCACTGTTTAAACGCTAGAAATTTTAGAGAGCTTGGTGAGTTCATGTTTGCCATTTAGTAGAAAAGTTTTTTTATTAAAGTATGTTTTTAGTAAAAACTTTTTAAATTGATTAAATTTTATTAAGATTTCGAAGATTTTTCGTTTATTCGTAGCAGATTTGACAACATTTCCAATATATTTTACATTGATTCTAAGGAGATTTTACATTAAAACAGCTTAAGAAAGTAGAAGCAAACAGCTATAGATTCGGTTATTTTTCATTCGTGGTTTACAGATTCGTTTATGGTTCACTAGAGTAGATAGTAATATGGGGTTTCTAGATTGCTTTTGGAGACGAACGGATGTAGATTCGGTTAATTTTTCATTGAGGTTTGCTGTGTTGTTTCTCAGCTTCATTTATGGTACATTGAACAAGATTTTACATTGCTTTTCGGTTGGCTCCGAAAGTGGTCAAGAAACCCCAAATTACTATCTACTTATATATATATATATATATATATATATATATATATATATATATATATATATATATATATATGTATATATATATATGTATATATATATATATGTATATATATATATATATATATGTATATATATATATATATATATATATATGTATATATATATATATATATATATATATATATGTATATATATATATATATATATATGAAGACTTGAAATTAATAACGGGCTAAGTGACAAAAACAAAGTTTTGAAATAATCAAGTTTTTCTGTTGGGTGAAATAACTACCTACAGTATTGAGATAATAATTTTATTATAGTTACATGGGTACAAGATACACAATATACCTAAAAATCAGACATGTATCTAGAATCATTTAAGAGTTAAAAATACAAAAGTGTAACATGGGCTAAGTGCCAAGTCATAAACCTATTTAATGGGCTATGTGCCATTGATTACATTTGCAAAATTTCTTCATAGAATATCTTGCTTTCATTTTTAAGAAATGGTAATAATTGACGCAAATCTTTTTTCTTATCTTCTGTTAATCTGTTCTTACAACTCAAGTTGAAAAGCTTGTCCTTAATTTGTCCCATTTCCACATTTTTCTTCAGCACATTACATTCTTTCCATGCTTTCATTTCATTCAATTTCCTCCTTGTTTTTACTTTCACGTTGCCTTTAGATACTTGAATCCAGTGTACCTTGGATATTTCTAACTTTTTAGTATCCAAAGTGTTTTCAGCAGCGGATTTAAAGTCAAAGAAATCTTCAGGAGCCATTAGTGTGACTGTATATGGGTTTTGCCTGTTTGCATTCGCTATCAAACTAACCAAATCCATTGGTGTTTCGCATTTTCCAACACGCTTCCTTTTTTCAATGAGCGCAAAGTCCCTGTCACAGCTCATAAAAGAGTGCCCCGGTACCAAGAACTTTTGATTAATTTCATGAAACTGTTCTGTAGAGATAAGATAGTACCACAAGAACAATAACATTTTGTTCTTGTTTTGTCCAAAAAATTATCACTCCACACATTGAGAACCTTTTTGTTGGTTATTCCATTATTTAAGGACTTCAAAAAACAAGAAGCAATTTCGTTACTTCCTCTGCCTGTTATTGACTCATTCCATAAAAACATATTTCCTGTATTGGAGTCACCCACATGAATACATAAATTATAGCAGGATAACTGTCGTGAATAATACATTTTGTTGTGTTTTAAACATGGCAGTGACAGCACCTGCTGAAGATCCATAGATACAGTGCAAGATCTATGATTAGAATCTTTTAAGTTGGTTAAATCGTCTTTCATTCCAGATAAAGCTTTTGCAGCTTTCCTATGATGATTTTCAATTTTAAATTGTAACTCTCTGTTTCCAGGGCTGCCCTGTCCTTGGGCTTTCAAAATATCACATGTGTCGCATGTGTCTGTTCTTGGAAGACGGAAGGATAAGTCTGGGAAATGTTTCTTGAAAGTACTAAAATAGTAACGATAAGTTATCGGAGAGTCAGTGTGGAGTTCTTTGAATGCAAGATACATTCTATTTATGCTTAGATCTTGGCTAAGATATTTCCTCGAACTTTTATTCCTTGTGTAATGGCTCTCATCACGTGGGAAAGTGTTTATGTGTCCAACAACAAACATTTCATGTTCTTGAGAGAATTTCCTTGTTTTCAATTTATTACCTCTTTTTTCAGTGTATGAGGTCATGCCCAATTTTTTCGCACTCACTAATGTTTCAACTCACCTCTTGTTTATGGAGAATGTATCCAAAAAAGTTTGTTTACAAACACTGAACACACCACCTCCTTCATTTGGTAGATTAAAGCAAATAGTGCATTGCCTTCTACTGTCCTCATTTGTGTAGTTACCATGTCGCCTTCTTTTTACTGGTATGAGAATTAGAAGTCCCATGAGAAGGTTGTTTTGTTTGACATTATCCTCCAAGTTGTAAAAATCAGTAAAGAGCTTCAACTTCCAATCAGAACTGATCGTCTTACACTCGTTCTTACATTTGCAAATTGCCTGTAAAATAAAACCTATGTTAGTAGCTGACATTACTGAGTGTCAGCCACTTAGCCCTATATTTCAAGCCTTCAAAATTTCTTAACTATGTCTAACCTGTGTTCATTTCGTATTTCCTATGGTATTGAAACCCATGCCTTTTGATTTAAAAAGTTTTGATACACGACAGCGATGATATTATTATCCTTAATAACTATTAATCAATTAAAAAACACTTACCCTAGTACTAGGTTCTTCCTTAGCACTAACAATTTGTTTCTTCTTAGTTATGTATGCCAATCCTTTACTTCTTCGTAATTTCATCTCCTGCTGGATTGTACCTTCTCCTTTCTTCCTGTTTTTCTTTTGAACATGATGTTCTTCAAATACGTTCTCCATAGTAACAGTTATAATGATCAACTATTATTACAATAGAAAAACACTAACATAACCTCAAACAGTTCACTTTAGCCCTTGTAAATAAACAACAGCAAGCTGACTAAAACTGGAAGTGGCACTTAGCCCGTCATATAGGTTAGGCGGGTGGCACATAGCCCATTGCGCAGTCTATCGGATTTTTTTAAAACTACTTCCAATGCATTTGGCACTTACCCCGTTATATAGGTATGTAGGGCTTTACATTCAGAAACATATAAAAAAAACCATTTCGTAATTTTTGGCACTTAGCCCGTTATTTATTTCAAGTCTTCATATATATATTGCAACTACCTTCTTATCTAATATTGTCTCCTATTAACAATACGTGGCAGCACCAAGGTATAGCCTAGGTCTGTTTCTATATTGTCAATCTCTAATATGTACAAACATAGATACACGGGAGTATGTTGCTCCTACCTTCTTATCTAATATTGTCTCCTACTAACAATACGTGGCAGCACCAAGGTATAGCCTAGGTCTGTTTCTATATTGTCAATCTCTAATATGTACGAACATAGATACACGGGAGTATGTTGCTCCTACATTCTTATCTAATATTGTCTCATACTAACAATACGTGACAGCACCAAGGTATAGCCTAGATCTGTCTCTATATTGTCAATCTCTAATATGTACAAACATAGATACACGGGAGTATGTTGCTCCTACCTTCTTATCTAATATTGTCTCATACTAACAATACGTGACAGCACCAAGGTATAGCCTAGATCTGTCTCTATATTGTCAATCTCTAATATGTACAAACATAGATACACGGGAGTATGTTGCTCCTACCTTCTTATCTAATATTGTCTCATACTAACAATACGTGACAGCACCAAGGTATAGCCTAGATCTGTCTCTATATTGTCAATCTCTAATATGTACAAACATAGATACACCGGAGTATGTTGCTCCTACATTCTTATCTAATATTGTCTCATATTAACAATAACTGACAGCACCAAGGTATAGCCTAGATCTGTCACTATATTTTCAATCTCTAATATGTACAAACATAGATACACGGGAGTATGTTGCTCCTACCTTCTTATCTAATATTGTCTCCTACTAACAATACGTGGCAGCACCAAGGTATAGCCTAGGTCTGTTTCTATATTGTCAATCTCTAATATGTACGAACATAGATACACGGGAGTATGTTGCTCCTACCTTCTTATCTAATATTGTCTCATACTAACAATACGTGACAGCACCAAGGTATAGCCTAGATCTGTCTCTATATTGTCAATCTCTAATATGTACGAACATAGATACACGGGAGTATGTTGCTCCTACATTCTTATCTAATATTGTCTCATACTAACAATACGTGACAGCACCAAGGTATAGCCTAGAACTGTCTCTATATTGTCAATCTCTAATATGTACAAACATAGATACACGGGAGTATGTTGCTCCTACCTTCTTATCTAATATTGTCTCCTACTAACAATACGTGGCAGCACCAAGGTATAGCCTAGATCTGTCCCTATTTTGTCAATCTCTAATATGTACGAACATAGATACACGGGAGTATGTTGCTCCTACCTTCTTATCTAATATTGTCTCCTACTAACAATACGTGTCAGCACCAAGGTATAGCCTATGTCTGTCCCTATATTGTCAATCTCTAATATGTACAAACATAGATACACGGGAGTATGTTGATCCTACATTCTTAACTAATATTGTCTCATACTAAAAAACGTGACAGCACCAAGGTATAGCCTAGATCTGTCCCTATATTGTCAATCTCTAATATGTACAAACATAGATACACGGGAGTATGTTGATCCTACATTCTTATCTAATATTGTCTCATACTAACAATACGTGACAGCACCAAGGTATAGCCTAGATCTGTCCCTATATTGTCAATCTCTAATATGTACGAACATAGATACACGGGAGTATGTTGCTCCTACCTTCTTATCTAATATTGTCTCCTACTAACAATACGTGTCAGCACCAAGGTATAGCCTAGATCTGTCCCTATATTGTCAATCTCTAATATGTACGAACATAGATACACGGGAGTATGTTGCTCCTACCTTCTTATCTAATATTGTCTCCTACTAACAATACGTGTCAGCACCAAGGTATAGCCTAGATCTGTCCCTATATTGTCAATCTCTAATATGTACAAACATAGATACACGGGAGTATGTTGATCCTACATTCTTAACTAATATTGTCTCATACTAACAATACGTGACAGCACCAAGGTATAGCCTAGATCTGTCCCTATATTGTCAATCTCTAATATGTACAAACATAGATACACGGGAGTATGTTGCTCCTACCTTCTTATCTAATATTGTCTCATACTAACAATACGTGACAGCACCAAGGTATAGCCTAGATCTGTCCCTATATTGTCAATCTCTAATATGTACGAACATAGATACACGGGAGTATGTTGCTCCTACCTTCTTATCTAATATTGTCTCATACTAACAATACGTAACAGCACCAAGGTATAGCCTAGATCTGTCCCTATTTTGTCAATCTCTAATATGTACGAACATAGATACACGGGAGTATGTTGCTCCTACCTTCTTATCTAATATTGTCTCCTACTAACAATACGTGTCAGCACCAAGGTATAGCCTAGATCTGTCCCTATATTGTCAATCTCTAATATGTACAAACATAGATACACGGGAGTATGTTGATCCTACATTCTTAACTAATATTGTCTCATACTAACAAACGTGACAGCACCAAGGTATAGCCTAGATCTGTCCCTATATTGTCAATCTCTAATATGTACAAACATAGATACACGGGAGTATGTTGATCCTACATTCTTAACTAATATTGTCTCATACTAACAAACGTGACAGCACCAAGGTATAGCCTAGATCTGTCCCTATATTGTCAATCTCTAATATGTACGAACATAGATACACGGGAGTATGTTGCTCCTACCTTCTTATCTAATATTGTCTCATACTAACAATACGTCACAGCACCAAGGTATAGCCTAGATCTGTCCCTATTTTGTCAATCTCTAATATGTACGAACATAGATACACGGGAGTATGTTGCTCCTACCTTCTTATCTAATATTGTCTCCTACTAACAATACGTGTCAGCACCAAGGTATAGCCTAGATCTGTCCCTATATTGTCAATCTCTAATATGTACAAACATAGATACACGGGAGTATGTTGCTCCTACCTTCTTATCTAATATTGTCTCCTACTAACAATACGTGTCAGCACCAAGGTATAGCCTAGATCTGTCCCTATATTGTCAATCTCTAATATGTACGAACATAGATACACGGGAGTATGTTGATCCTACATTCTTAACTAATATTGTCTCATACTAACAATACGTGACAGCACCAAGGTATAGCCTAGATCTGTCCCTATATTGTCAATCTCTAATATGTACAAACATAGATACACGGGAGTATGTTGATCCTACCTTCTTATCTAATATTGTCTCCTACTAACAATACGTGACAGCACCAAGGTATAGCCTAGATCTGTCCCTATATTGTCAATCTCTAATATGTACAAACATAGATACACGGGAGTATGTTGATCCTACATTCTTAACTAATATTGTCTCATACTAACAAACGTGACAGCACCAAGGTATAGCCTAGATCTGTCCCTATATTGTCAATCTCTAATATGTACGAACATAGATACACGGGAGTATGTTGCTCCTACATTCTTATCTAATATTGTCTCATACTAACAATACGTGACAGCACCAAGGTATAGCCTAGATCTGTTTCTATATTGTCAATCTCTAATATGTACGAACATAGATACACGGGAGTATGTTGCTCCTACCTTCTTATCTAATATTGTCTCATACTAACAATACGTGACAGCACCAAGGTATAGCCTAGATCTGTCTCTATATTGTCAATCTCTAATATGTACGAACATAGATACACGGGAGTATGTTGATCCTACATTCTTAACTAATATTGTCTCCTACTAACAATACGTGGCAGCACCAAGGTATAGCCTAGATCTGTTTCTATATTGTCAATCTCTAATATGTACAAACATAGATACACGGGAGTATGTTGATCCTACCTTCTTATCTAATATTGTC